>NC_056750.1:683071906-683191906 GCF_019279795.1 Protopterus annectens
TGGTCATTCTGATCATACTTCTGTATTTCTCACCCCAGCATATAGACAGCTCCTCAAACAAACCCCCATTGTAAGAAAACTGTTAAGGTGTGGACAGAGGAATCTCACCAGGAGCTTCAGGATTGTTTTCACTGTACTCAGTGGGCTATTTTTAAAACAGCTGCTATGAATGATGATGGTATTGTTGATCTGGAGGAATACAGTTCAGTAGTTTCCAGTTAATAAGCACATGCAGTGACCTCATTGTGCCCTGTAAAGACATCTGTATGTATCCAAATAATAAACCATGGATTAACTCAGAGGTTCGCTCTGCGCTTCGTGCCCACTGCAGACCATATGCATCAGGTAATATCAGTGAGTATAAAAAGTGTAGATATGACTTGTGCAGAGTTATCAAAGCAGCAAAGGAGAATTACAGTTGTAAGCTGGAAGACTATTGTTCGGCTGCTTATACAAGCCATACATGGCAAGGCCTGGAAAACACCATAGGCTACAGAGACAAAGGCAGAAGGATGACTACTGATAGCCAGTTTTCACTGGACAATTTCGATGAATGTTATGCCTGGTTTGAGGCCTAAAACACCGAGTCAAAAGGTAGCACCATAAGATAGAGGCAGAGAGGAGGCAGCACGACCTTTCACAATATATAACCAGCAAGTGTGGTAAAGTCCTTGAGGAAGATTAATCCCCAGAAGGTCCAGATAATATTGCTGGAAGGGCACAAAACCTGTGCTTCAGTGCTTGCTGCTTTTCTGACTCGTGTTCAGTCTCTCCTTTGCATGAGCTACAGATCCCACTTGTTATAAGTCAACCACTATTATTCACTGCCAGAAAAGGGCAAATCCAACTTCTTGAATTATCGCCAGCCAGTTGCATTCACTGACTAGGAAGTAAAAACAAAATAAACAGTTGTAAGCAGGGGGACAAGTCCCCTGCACCCCCACACCCTTCGCTACTTAAATATACCAACTCCGAGATCGCACCACATTGAAATGAATGGAAACCTCCCCTTACGGAGATTTCTGTTTAAATGCTCAAACTTATACAAGGTCAAACTTATGGTCTCAACCATATGGGGTTCAAACTTGTACAAGGTTGACTATGTGATAGGAACCCTTTATATGTTTATACATATACACACACACACAGTGGCTATAAAAAGTGTACACATCCTTGTTAAAATGCCAGGTTTTTGTGATATAAAAAAATGAGACCATAATAAATAATTTCAAAACTTTTCCCACCTTTAATGTGACCTATAGCCAGCACAATTCAGTTGTAAAACAAATCTGTTAGGGGAAAAATATAAAAAATAAAAAATGTACAATAAGCTGGTTGCATAAATGTGCACACCCTTAAACTAATACTTTGTTGAAGCACCT
The DNA here is from genome assembly GCF_019279795.1 of Protopterus annectens. Lineage (NCBI taxonomy): Eukaryota > Metazoa > Chordata > Ceratodontiformes > Protopteridae > Protopterus > Protopterus annectens. The sequence continues at coordinate 683,073,289 of NC_056750.1, forward strand.
TTTGATTTAATTACAGCATTCAGTCTATCAGCGTGGCACATCTCGACTTGGCAATATTTGCCCAATCTTCCTTGCAAAAGTGCTCCAGATCTGTCAGATTGCGAGGGCATCTCTCATGCACAGCCCTCTTCAGGTCAATCCACAGATTTTCTACTGGATTTAGGTCTGGGCTCTTGCTGGGCCATTCCAAAACTTAAATTTTCTTCTGGTAAAACCATGCTTTTGTTGAATGAGAGCAACTGTGTTGACACTTGCTGATTGGACTATTTTTTTCATATTTCTAGGACTTGCATTTGAAAGGCTCAGAATTACATTTGAGAACTATAATCAGGTGCCTCCATTTTCTCAATTTCTGGTTTACCTTTTTGTAGTTTTTTCCTATATATCCTTATTTTCCACAGCAGAATCCATTTTAATCCATACATCTAAATGCTTCACCTTTGTCTCAGTAAGTATGGGTATTACTGAACCAGTTCCTAGGTGGGTACGTAGGTTACCACCATAGCATTTGTTTTATTTTCTCTTATTTTGTATTCTGAAAAAAAAAACTGAAACTGGCTCAAACTCTACCATAAGACTGAAATGTGCTTTACTGCATTTTCAAGTACAAAATAATATCATCTGTGAATAAAGCTAACTTTTCCTGAGTACCATGCCTTTTCGGTCCTTGAATTTGTGAATCCATTATTATCTTTGCCATTGGCTCTAAATATCAACCAAATAAAAATGGAAAAGTGGACATTCCTGCCTCGCTCCTCTGTTAAAACACAGCTTGTCAAAGAGGAACTCTCACACATCAATTCTTGGCTTTAATGCTTCATATATTCTTATTTTATTGATTAACATTTGTTTACCAGGAAAGTCTGACTGGGACAGACCCCATTTTTGGTGGAGTCCTGGGGAGAAATGCTCCAGATGCACGTTAGAAATTATTTACCCTATTATTCTGTCAGGTAAAGTGAATAGTGCCATTGACCTACTCATGAAATCCCAACTGACACTACTGATAAGGTTTATACCTGTCCTTTTATCAGCGGGACTGTGAAGATGGGTGAAGGCTGCCAGCCTAGCCAGATAGAATTTTAGAGGTAATTCTGTCATCTGTAAATATTACTGAAAACCACAGGCTTGTTGTCTTAAGTGGTAAAAATAGTGTTACATGTGGAACTGGAAAAAAATGTAACAGTGCACTCTACTGACCAAGTAAAGCAGGTTGTGACCCTTTGATGTTACAACTCTGAGCCAGAAAGTCTAGAGTGAGGCATCCTGCCTATTGTTGTAAGGCCAGAGTTAATGGCCAGAATTTGCATACATAAATGTCCTTTATTGCTCTGGTTTCTGCCCAGAGGTGAAGAATGTAAATGTAGTTTCTGTTAGCCTGGAAACCCAGGGAAGTGTGAAGAATGATGTAATGTGAACCAGGAATGTGATTTTAAAAACAGAGAGAATCAGATAGCATTAAGCATTTTTGTCTTGACCATCCAACTCACCAGCACAGTCTTGCTCTTTATGTAAGTTTTTCTTCAACTTGTGTTTTCTCTTATAAATAGCTTGAAACTAGAAAGATTAGACTATGTTTTTCTGTGATGTCAGAACCATACTACTGAATTATTTTAAGTCTTTCCCTGTGATCTCTGAACTTTTTACCAGCACTGTGTAGTAAAATGTATGGTCTTGTGTTTTGACTATTTGTTATTTAAATATTTTTAAACCCTTTCAACTGTGGCTGTTTTTGTAGAGATAATTTAAGCACTTATAGAGTGCTTGAATGCTTTGGTAAAATTGTACAAAGCCACTTCAATAACTTTAGCTCTGGGTTATACTACCAGTTGGATAATAATATTGCACAGTAGAAATTCAACACCCTTTTAAGGGCCTTTGAGTAGCTGATAAATATTAGTTGGTGGTGGCAGCTGGTACTACTGTATAGTCTGGGAAAAGGGGGCACAGCTGAAGAACCTGTGCCAGTCTTCCCCAAGAGTGTCTTTGTGGTTATATAAACTCTTCTCAAAGTGTGTGTATGTGTGTGTGTATGTGTGTGTGTATGTGTGTGTGTATGTGTGTGTGTATGTGTGTGTGTGTGTATGTGTGTGTGTGTATGTGTGTGTATGTGTGTGTGTATGTGTATGTGTATATGTGTGTGTGTATATGTGTGTGTGTATATGTTTGTGTTGGTATTTGTGTCAGCTACTTGGGCAGGGACACAAAGCACTGGTTGAACAGAGAGGGTGTTGGAGGTTTTAGCTTGCCCACTAGGCTGAGATCTGGACCCTATAGCTGTACCAGTGGGGAGTCTTACTGGGGTCCTGGAGAGCAAGGGAGCAACCAGCCCCGGACTGACTTTGATCTCTGTGTGCTCTTAAGGGAAATTGCACTTTACTGTGTGTACTTGTTATCCTTTCCTCCTATATGAACCACCCCTCACTGGTGTTAGTGATGAGGATTGAGGCACCTTGATTGCTGGGCCAGGGCATGGGTGTCACATATTAATTGTTTGGCAGTGATGGGATATCCACATCACATACTAACTGGTGGCAAATACTAATTGGCTTATAGTGGTGTGGGTAGAGTGAATTCCTGTAGCTCATATACAGTGAGCTTTGAAGGTGTTTTGTACTCTAAATCAGCCACACAGTGAATACTCTGAGTTCAGATCACAATTGTTTTATTTATTTTGTTAGCTTAGTCAGGGTGAGCAGGTGGCATGTCAGCAGAGGAGTATGGGAATCTGACAAGGAGCAAGCTGGCAGAGCTGTGCCAGGCTAGGGGACTGGTGCATGGAAACCCGACTAAGGCAGACCTGATTGCAACCTTAGTTACAGCTGCATCAGAAAACAGCAACCAGGAGGACAATCAGACTGGCAGTGGAGATATAACACCCTCGGAGAATGGGACAGCTCAGCCTTGCTGCAGAGGACTTAAAAATCCATCTGGAGCTAGAGAGACATGAGTTGGAGGCCAGGTGTGTGAAAATAGAAGCAACTGGGAGACTGAGGCATCTAGAGAGTGAGGAGAATGAGAGACTGTGATGTTTGCAGGCTCAGGAGGATGATAAACTGCTACACCTGGAAGCTGAGGAAAAGGAGAGGCAGAAGGCCGCATGAGAAGGAGATGTTGACTCTTCGTCACAGTCGTGGAGGCAATGGGGAAGGGAGTAACTGGACCCCAGAAGAACAACAGGTCAGTAAATTTCTTCCGCATTTTAAAGAGAGGGATAATTTTGATAGTTTCATTCATATATTTGAGAGGGTATGCAAACAGTATGGTGTTGATCAAAGGCTCTGGGTATGGTTCCTGACACCCTTACTCAATGGTAAAGCTGTAACTGTTTTGTCAAAAATGTCTGACATTGCATGTTTTGATTATACTGCTGTTAAAAATCACTTGTTAGAATTGTTTAAGCTAACACCTGAAACATCTAAGAAAAATTTTCGTGCGCATAGACATAAGACAGATGAAAATGTGTGTGAATATGTTGCTGAACTGAACACTTTTCCATAGGTGGGTGAGTGGATGTCAGGTCACCACTTTTGAAGGGTTGGCAGACGTTTACGTGAGGGAACAAGCCCTTGGCACTTTGTCTATCAGCTAACCAGATCCTCATGTTCTCAGGCAATGTGCTACATCAGATGAGTTGGGGAAGAAGGGAGACCTATACCTGGCAAGCAGGGCAGCCCTGCACAGGAAAGGGACCCCCAGTACTGCTCATGGGTCTAAAGGAACCCATAGTGGGCAGCACAGAATGCCCCAACAGAATATGCCAGTAGCAGGGGAAGCCACTAGTCCAGGTACACATCCAAGGCTAGGGTTAAATGTTTTGAATGCAACCAGTGGGGCCATGTGGCATACAGGTATCCATGGAGGCAAGGTGGGGAACAAAAGGTGAGGAAGCCAGTAAGTGGGAAAGACAAAATGCCAATAGTAGGTTGTCTTGAGACAACAGGGGTACCAAACTACCATCCTGCAGATGTCCTGATAGGGAAGGATTTGGATGAGGCAGTACCATATGCTTGTGCAGTTACACTCAGTCAGGCTTGGAGACAAGCAGGTAAGGCTGGTAGTCTGGGGAGACCCAGACAGACTGCATACTTGCAGCCAGGATTGGTGAGATGATTATGTCAAGGAGGGAGCTACACTATAGCAGTGAGACTGAAGGTGAGCCACAGCTGCTTGGGGGTACTGATGGTCCCTTGGACAGAGTGACTGCAAAGGTAGAGGTGAGTAGTAGCACTACTGTCAGAGAATGCCAGACTTCCTGTGGAAGGGGAGCTGGGAAGGGTTACAAGGAGAGAGTTGAGATAGGCTCACATCTCAGACCCTAAATTGCAAGGCCTGAGGCAGGTAGCTAGGGAGGCACCTGATTCTCAAGGAAAGGGGGAATCTGTATACTGGTACAAAGAGTTGCTACCAGAGAGTGGACCCCTGAGGGAGAGCTAGAAGGTGAGAGAGTACAGCTGTTGGTAGTGCCTAGAGCCTACCATCTGGCGCTTCTAGCCATAGGCCATGATATTCCTTTTGCAGGTCATATGGGCATAAAATTTACAAAGAGGCATATTATGCAGAACTTCTATTGGCCTGGAATTTCCAGAGATGTAACCGGGTACTGCAGGAACTGTGAGCAGTGCCAGAAGGTAGGCAAGGCAGGAGACAAGGTGAGAGCTCCTTTGATGCCTTTGCCTGTAATTGAGGAGCCGTTACACAGGGTAGCTATGGCTATTGTGGGTCCTCTGAGTACTCAAGTTCCACCGGGAAAAAGTGTATCCTAGTGGTAGTGGATTAAGATACACAATACCCTGAGGCCATGACTTTGTCCTCCATTGAGGCAGAGAAGGTGGTAAATGCTTTGTTAAATTTTCAGCAGGGTAGGTTTCCAAAAGAAATACTGACTGACAAGAGGTGCCAATTTCATGTCAGACCTACTGACTTGCCTGTGGAAGTCCTGTGGGGTGAAGCACATGAAGACCACCCCCTACCATCCCCAGACTAATGGTCTTATTGAGAGGTTGAACTCTACAATCAAGTCCATGCTATGGGCATTTGCAGATCAGTCTAAGAGGGAGTGGGACAAATATTTGCCCCATCTGTTTGCTTACAGAGAAGTTCCCCAGGAATCCACATGTTTTTCACACTTTGAGTTGCTGTATGGGCATAGGATGAGGGGACCTCTAGATTTAATTCAAGAAGAGTGGGAAGGTCATTGCAAGTCTCACAAGGAGTCTGTTGTGGCATATGTCCTAAACCTCAGGACAAGGCTCAGGGAACTCATGGGCTTAGCCCAGGAAAACCTGGCAGAAATCCAACAACAGAAAAAGGTGTGGTATAACAGGAATGCTAGAGAGTATGCTGTGGGGCAGCAGGTAATGGTTCTCATTCCTGTCAGATGCAACAAACTGCAAGCAACTTGGGAGGGACCCTACAAGGTGGTAAGACAGGTAAGTGATGTTAACTACACGGTGGAACTGCTAGGCAGAAGGCAGGGGCACAAATTGTACCATGTTAATATGATGAATCCTTACCATGATAGGGAGGCCCTTGTGCTGAGCATTTGCAGTAGATTGCAGGGGGAGTCAGAAGGAGATCTGAGGACTGATCTCCTCAGTGAGGCTCGGGCTGACACCTCAGTGGAAGGGATAGCAATGTCCCAGCAACTGTCTCCTACCCAGGTTTGAGAAATCCGAGCAGTGTTGCAGGAATTTGGGGACATGTTCCCTGGGAAACCAGGGTGCACCCACCTGGGGCAGCACCAGGTGGATACAGGACGCCAAAGGTCTATTAGGCAGGCTCCTTATAGAGTGCCTGAGAGAGTCAGACTCTGAGGGAGGAGATGCAGGAGATGTTGGAACTAGGGGTGATTGAAGAGTCCAACAGTCCCAGGGCCTCCCCAGTGGTGATGGTGCCAAAGAAAGATGGCAGCACCAAGTTCTGTGTGCACTACAGGAAATTAAATAGTCACATAGAATCAGGTGCTTACCCCATGCTTAGGACAGATGAGGCCCAAGAGAAGCTGGGTGGGGCTAAGTATCTTACAACCATTGATCTTGCCAAGGGTTACTGGCAGCTGCCCTTGACTCCCAGTGCTAGAGAGATGTACATCTTTGTGACTCCTTTTGGCTTGTATGAGTTCACAAAGATGCCCTTTGGGATGAAGAATGCCCCAGCGACTTTCCAGAGGCTGGTAGATCATATCCTAGCAGGAGCATGAGGGTTTGCCCTTTCTTACCTAGATGATATTGCCATCTACAGCCATTCCTAACCAGAGCACCTTCAGCATGTCAGGGAGGTGCTGGGCAGACTACAGAGGGCAGGGTTGACCATTAAGCTGAGCAAATGTTAGGTGGGTATGGCAGAGGTCTCCTACCTAGGACATAGAGTGGGAAGTGGTAAGATAAGGCCAGAACCTGCCAAAGTGGAAGCCATTCAGGTATGGCCTGCACCTGTTACTAAAAAGCAGGTGAGAGCATTTTCAGGGACAGCAGGGTACTACAGAAAGTTCATCCCCAGTGATAGTACCACAGATGCTTCCTTCACAGACCTGACAAGAAAGAACAGGCCAGATAAGGTAGTGTGGACCCCAGCATGTGCACAGGCATTCCAGAAGCTTAAAGAAGCTTTGGGAGGACCCCCTGTGTTAGTCAGTCCAGATTACAGCAAAATATTTGTTGTGAAGGTGGATGCTTCGAACCATGGGGTGGGGGCTGTACTTAACCAGATTTCTTCAGAGGGGGAAGAGCACCCAGTGGTTTATCTCAGTCGTAGGCTCCAACCCAGGGCAGAATGCTATGCAGCTGTAGAAAAGGAATGCCTAGCCATACTGTGGGCACTGCAAAAACGTCAGCCTTGTCTGGATGGAAGGAAATTCACTGTTATGACAGAGCACAAACCCCCTAACATGGTTAAACAGAGCCAGCCAGCAAAATGCCAAGTTGCTAAGATGGAGCCTGGGGTTGCAAGCATATATGTCCGTGCAGCACCACAGTGGGATTAGCAATGCCAATGTAGATGGGCTCTCAAGACAGGAAACTGGGTAAGGTATACTCAGACCTAACTCCCTCAAGCAGCATTTCTCAAGGGTCATTTGAAAAGGCAGCTTGAGTCTCCAGGGGGTGAGATATGTGAAGATGGGTGAAGTCTGCCAGCCTAGCCAGACAGAATTTTGGAGATAATTCTGGCATCTGTAAATATTACTGTAAACCACAGGCTTGTTGTCTTAAATGGTAAAAATAGTGTTACGTGTGGAACTGGAAAAAATGTAACAGTACACTGTACAGACCAAGTAAAGCAGGTTGCGACCCTTTGATGTTAAAACTCGGACCAAGAACATCTAGAGTTGAGGCATCCTGCCTATTGTTGTAAGGCCAGAGTTAATGGCCAGAATTTGCGTACATAAATGTCCTTTATTGCTCTGGTTTCTGCCCAGAGGTGAAGAATGTAAATGTAGTTTCTGTTAGCCTGGAAACCCAGGGAAGTGTGAAGAATGATGTAATGTGAACCAGGAATGTGATTTTAAAAACAGCGAGAATTAGAGAGCATTAAGCATTTTTCTCTTGACCATCCAACTCACCAGCACTGTCTTGCTCTATATGTAAGTTTATCTTAGAGTTGTGTTTTCTCTTAGAAATAGCTATTAATTAGAAAGATTAGACTGTTATTCTGTGATGTCAGAACCGAACTACTGAATTATTTTAAGTATTTCTCTGTGATCTCTGAACTCTTGACTAGCACTGTGTAGTAAAAAGTATTGTCTTGTGTTTTGATTATTTCTTATTAAATATTTTTAAACCCATTCAACTGTGGCTGTTTTTGTAGAGAGTGCTTTAGAGTGCTTAAATGCCTTTGGTAAAATTGTACAAAGCCACTTCAATAGCTTTAGCCCTGGGCTATACTACCAATTGAATAATAATATTGCACAGTAATAATTGGACACCCTTTTAAGGGCCTTTGAGTAGCTGATAAATATTAGTGGGTGGTGGCAGCTGGTACTACAGTATAGTCTGGGAAAAGGAGGCACAGCGGGAGAACCTGTGCCAGCCTTCCCCAGGAGTGCCTGTGTGGTTATATACACTCTTCTCAAAGTATGTGTCAGCTACTGGGGCAGGGACATGAAGCACTGGTTGGACAGAGAGGGTGCTGGAGGTTTCAGCTTGCCCACTAGGCTGAGATCTAGACCCTATAGCTGTGCCAGTGGGGAGTCTTGTTGGGGAACTGAAGAGCAAGGGAGCGACCAGACCTGGACTGATTGTGATCTCTGTGTGCTCTTAAGGGGAATTACACTTTACTGTGTGTATTTGTTATCCTTTCATTCTATATGAGACACCCCTCACTGGTGTTAGTGATGAGGATTGAGGCTCCTTGATTGCTGAGCCAGGGTACAGGCATCACAGGGACACACTGGTTGAGCAGATTCGTCCTGTTCACTGTGCAAAGTACTGGGACATGAAAAGTCCCATTTTTCCATCACACTGAATCACTGTGGAAAAGCTGCAATTACTTCTGTTTTTTTCTATGACAATTCAGTTGCATCACCGACCTGTATGTGAAGGGAGAGTTACTCTGTGTTAGGTCCAGGTGGTTTAAATCCTGCAGCAGGGTGGGAAATGGGGTGGGAAGAGCACTGCAAAGATCACGGCTGTAGAGCAGTTTATTTTTAGCACTTCTACAGCCGCTAAAGAAAAGAAAGAGAGAGAATTGTTTTCTTCTTCATAGCAACTGAATCAGCCAGCCATTCATTCAGCCATCCAACCAACCATTCATCCATCCAGCTAGCCACTCCCACCAACCAGCTAGCCAGCTAGCTAGCCACTCCAGCAGCCAGCCAGCTGTTGTACTCATAACTGCATCTTCTTCACCTCTCCTGTGTTAATGTCATTGCAGAGTGGCTGTTCATTGTCATATTGGCCACACCCCATTTTCCACTTTGGCCAGCTTAAAAGGTGGCAGCCCTACTGATTGTTTTCTTACATTTTTCTTCCCTTTAAAACATTTATTATTCTCAAATTTTTGCCACCTATATACAAAAAATAAAAAAAAAACACTGATCCATGGCTATCAACTTTGATAACAACTTTGGTATTTTCTTAGCTGGTATAAATATAAACACCATATAACAATGGTTTAAAACTGAAATGGGGTCTATACGAACCCAGATCTGATGGGTCTTTACCCTCTTTAGATAATATGGTCACCATATGTTTCATCCAAAATGCTGCTACTTTTCCACTTGTTAAGCTATTGTTAAACAAAACTTTCCAGATCTTTATCATTTCTATCCTCCTACCTTTCAGATTTCCACAGGAGTGCCATGTTGCTTACTTAATGCATAACTGTTTTAATTTCAGCTTTTCCTATCTTGGCTATTAATTGTTAAACCTCATCTTCTTCTAACTTTAACTTAATTAAATCTTCTTTACCCATTTCCATTTGTGATTTTTCTTGGTTCCCCATTAGTCTGCTTCAGGGGCGGCCCGTGCTATTGGACTGCCGGACTGCAGCCCCCATTAGTCTGCTCTGCTTTATACAAATTTTCAAATACCTCTGTAGGATCTTTGGTTATTTTTCTTGACATAAGTGTCCTGTGTTTGACTATAACTCTCTGCACTCTGTTCCCTAAGTTCTTGTGCTACAAGTTTTTGCACTCTAGAGTTGTTAAAAAAATAAACACAGTTGCTTAACAGCATCCTTTCTGAAGCCATGCATGTTTTCCATATTTTCCCTTTTGTTCCCTTTAGCACTCTGCAGTTGTTTGTCATCTTACTCTGTGAATTTCCCATTCTTCTGCAATATTTAAAGCTTTGTCACGCCCTCTAAATAATTCATATTACTTTTGACATATCTCTTTCTACCATGCTTTTAAATTCCATTTTCATTTTATCCCACTCACATGATATCCACTCTAAATTAATTTATATCTTCAGTAATAACTCTTAAATCTTACCCACTGCCCATTTCTTAAGTTTCTCTCCTTTTAACAGATAAGTAGAAAAGTACCAGACTTTTATTTTTACATCATTACCTTATGTCATTGTCTTACTTTTAATTAGTGTATGACCTGATATATAGTTACTGGATGGCTCACAAAGCTTTCAGTTAAATGCATGTGCTGCTATGAAAAATAATTTCTATCCAGTCTAGTCCAATCATTGCATATTGTTGAATAATATGAAAATTCTGTGAGAATTCTTGCAACTGACTTCACATCTTCAATACCAAATATTTTCATATATGTTTTTGAGAACTCTATCCTCTTTTGTTATATTTTTCCCTTTTAGGCCAGCCTGATACTTCCCCACTACTGAATATCCAATTTCATGCTAGTCTGTGCTGAAAGCGTATTTCTCCCAAAAATTATCTTGCCTTCAGTAGTAGCAATTTTAGTAGTTTTAGGTGGTATGTGCAGATAGCTATGTGTGTATGAATGTGTGTGTATAAATAAATAAATAAATTTATATATATATATATATATATATATATATATATATATATATATATATATATATATATATACATACACATATATACACACACACACACACACACACACACACACACATATATATATATATATATATATATATATATATATATAAGTCAGCATGATCTTCCACTCCTGCCAATAACTCCACACTACCACAAATCTACAGCTGTTGTCCTTTTTTCCTCTACGGTCATTATTGGAAACCCTTTTCTAATTAGTATTATCAATCCTCTTTCCTTTGCCTCTGATACTCTGCTAAATATCCATCCTGAAATTTTTTCTTACTCAAATTGTCATGCTCATCTCTAGCCAAATACATGTAATGTAGTATTGCAATTTGCACCCTAAATTTCTTGCTACGGTTCAATGCATTGTTTTTCTTTTTGTCTATATCACTAAGGCCATTTACATTTCATATTAATATTCACATGTAACTGTTTTGATAAAAAGCTAGTACTCTCATGTATTGTACATAACAGTTCTTTTGGTTATTTCAAATTGCAGCATACATGCACACACTAATGTTTGGCAGGCTGATCTTGTATATACTTGCTTCTTCTCCTCTCTCCTCGAACCCATGTCACATTTTCCAGGACTTTTTCTTTCCTTGAAGAAACTGAATAAATATAAAAAATATAAACACTTTTTCAAAACCTAACCCCTTTTAACTCAAAGAAAATGTACACAACTGTATATACTTTCCAAAAAGGAAAGTTGGTCTTCCAAACAGGAGCACTTGTTCCATATTAATGAGTTCACCCACAGGCATGCCTTACACTAAAGTAAGAGTTAACCATGCTAAAGTGCATTTTACAGTTACAATTGTTATGCAAACGTATACAATATACGTGACAAGCAGATGTTAGATATGGCTTATATATGACTTAAGACATAGGAGTGTTGTAGTATAGATGTCAAGGATAAATAAAAGCTGAGATAAGGTGTATAACATATTTGGTAGGTAGGTAGCAGCTAAAGCTAGAAGAAGGAGAGAAGCCGTATATAGCTAATGAGTCAAGAATAGTGGAGTAACAGTACTAGGGTCCATAATGACATAGAGGCTAGTTATAAGAGAGTGGTGGAGGGTATTTGAAGGAGATGGATAAATGTAGAAGGTCAGAAAGAAATTAAAATATATTAAGGTAGGAAGGAAATTGAGGAGAAGTGGTAGAAAGGTTTGTTGTGTAAAAGGGGGTAGAAGTTATAAATAGAGGGTATGATATGACAGGAAAATGGAGTTATGCAGGTGAGGAGTATGTACACAACCATGTGTGATTTAGATGTTGTTTTAGTAATGGCTTGAAAGCAGAAAGTTTCATGGTCTGTTTTAGGTATGTTGGGATGGTGTCCCAGAGTTTAGGTACATAATGTGAGTATAATGAGCCTCCTGTTGAGTTATTAGACTTTATTGTGATTAGTAAGAGCTTATTGGTTGAATGAAGGTCACTACCTGGACAGTAGTGTTGCTGGGTATCTTTTAACAATGGACATTTTTCTGGTGTATATATAAGATTGTGTGCAGTAATAAATTGTGTGTGTGCTAAATAGTTGGGTAGCTCAAGCCAGTTTAGTAGTTTTAGGGCTCTGGAATACGAGTCATATACATAAGGTGGGCAGCAAAGTGAGCTGCTGTATTGTAACAGATAGATAATTTAGCTAGTGTATTTAGGTTTCTAAGAATAGATGAGGTATATACTAAGAATGGAAGATGGTAGAGAGATAATGATGTTTGTTGTGCATAATCTCTCAGGTAGTGTTTGGCTGTATAGAGGCAGCCAAGTCTTTGATGTGCTTTTTAAATGGCTTGCGATATTTGTTGGTCAGATTTGAGGTTATTGTAATTTAGGACAACCAGAGGTTTTCTTTGGTTTACATTTTTAATTTTTATGCTGTCAAATGAGGTTATTTTTAATGATTGTCTTTTATTTTGGTATTATTTATGAATAAAGAGCAGTGGCAGTAAAGGCAAATGAATAGAAGACAGTAGGAAATTTACATTGATAATTTGCTTTGCTGAAGTGTAGTGAGGTAATGACGGTATGAAAGGACCAAAGTAGCTAACCTATTACACAATTGCCAACCAGTTGATAGAGTATGGATGTTGTAACCAACCTGTTTTAAGGCTACACAGTGGTGGAATTCAGCAGACTGGTTAGTGGCAAATTTATCTGTCGTGTTTTAGCATTGTTCTATTTTTTGTTTGTAGAGGTTGCTAAAGGTCAGTGTAGATGGGACAGAATATAGTAGTGAAGGTAGGAATTACACAGAGACTATTGTTTTTGGCATTTCTAGTTAAAATGTGATTGCTACTGTTTAGGAGTTGAGTTTTCTTGAGAGGTTGTTGTATTTGAATATCAAACTTTAGGTGGTTATCTATAATGACCCCAAGTAGTTTTGTGTAGGACACAAGCTCAGTTGGAGTGTTTGATGAGATGATGGGTAAGTTGTTCTTTGTATAGGACACTAGAGTTTAGTGTGAACAGCAATAATTTGGTTTTCTTAGCATTCAGCAGAGGTGAGAATTGTTGAGCCAGGTTTCTATAGAAGAAAAAGATATGGTATATTTTCCTGATGTTCTTGGAGGGATATAGGTGTGGTTATCAATGTAGCATCACCAGTATATATTGAATGACAGTTATGGCATTGGTAGCAGTGTGGAAGTCATTAATAAAAATGTTAATGTGGAGCCCAAGACTGAGCCTTGTGGCACTCCTCCTGCTGTGAGCAAGAAAAGTAATTTCTCATTCTGCCATATTACTGCCTGTTAGAAAGTTATCAGTCGAACCAAGAGCAAAAGGAATTGTCAAGGTCTAGTGAAGGTAGTCTACAGAGAATGATCTGATGGAATTCAATGTCAGACATATTAGGATAAGTCGAGGAACAGAGAGGGAACAGCATTTCCAATGTCCCTGTAGTATTTGAAAAGTTGGGAACTTTATACACTTTTCAGGGATTTTTCATAATGGAGAAATAATAACTATAAGAGAGTAATTACAGAATTCAGTCAACTCTCACCCTTTGTGTAAGCCAAAACTTAGTGATTTTTTCAATGTAATAGATTAATAGTTTTCTTGAAGAGATCTGTTAGACGATAGAGACAAGGTAAGTAGCCATGCTGATGTATTCTAAGGTAAGATCATCTGCAGCGAGTACAGTTGGCTTTAGCTTATGAAGGTTTTTTTTTCTTAGTGTTGTTGGGAATTGGGATGATATGGAAGACTGGGATTTTTGGTGATAATTCTGTCGGGGTGAAGGAGGGTAGATGGACATTTGTTTATGATGAAGATGACTGAATGAATAAAGTGTGAGTTGAAATATGGTTGGTGATGGTAGTGGTTGGCTGAGCTGGATGGTAAGGATTTAACAGATTAATAGGGGACCAGAATTGTTTGGGGTTCCTTGGTATATGTAACTTGAATTGATGCAGAGTGAGTTTTTTTTATCAGATCTGATTTTTTGGTGCAATTGCAGAATTCTGTGATGTTCTGGAGATTAGTGCTTGTTTTATTATGAAACCCAAACGTCATGAATTTGACTCCAACCCTTATAAGTTGTTTAGTAGTTTTTGTGAGCCATGGGGTAGGCTTGAATTCCAATCTTTTCTGTCTGGTTGCAGTTAACTAGTTTAATATATTGAGAATGCTTTCATTAAAATATGCAACTGCTTCATCCAGAGGCAGCAAGATAAGTTAATATAATGTTGCAATCTTGGGCTGCTGAGGTGAGGATGTAGTAGTGCATTGATCACATTATATGTAGAATTAAAATAATCTCAGCTGTTCTGACAGGGGTGGTTATCTAGGTGAATGTTCTTGTTTTAAGCTATAGTCAAGTTTCTTAAGGAAATCATTTTGAGAAAACAAAATTCAGAAAGTCATGGAATACAGCAGTTTTTCTTGCATTTACCAACTCAATAGCTATGTTTTTCTATCAGCAAATGCTCTTGGTAGGAGACAAGAAGTCCAGAGTTACAAGCAATTAACCATAAGTCTGTACAGTGTGTTCTGAGTGAAATTTGCGCAGATGCTTTTGTGCATCTGCAAAGTTACTAGCTGTTTTTTTCCTCATTAGTAACTGCTTTTTCTTGGACACTAGCTGTCTATAGGTGCAGTTAATCATTAGATCTATGAATATTCTGTATTTAATACATTTCTCTTGGCACAATGCAATTAACACATTTATATTGGCAAGCATTGCAGTGAAAAGTGAATGAAGTTTGAAATGGTGAGAAGTGACTAAACATGCATGTAGTTTCCTCCCCAGTAACCCATACTTTAATGCATTTAATATAACATTGCCCAATTTAGTTTATTTATGCAAAGGTAATTATTCTGCTCTTTTCTTAGAGCTTAAAATTATTGTTTACTTGAAAGCATACAAACTGAATTTTACCTCTGGGAGGAAAATATAGATAAAAGAAAAGATGGCAATCAGTGTATGTAGGTATACATGGTCTAACATGCAATTTAGCATGGGTAACCGTAATTTTAGAATAAAAGATGCCTGTGAATGCAGTCATTTACTCTGGGGCAATTGCTAATATATGGAGGGTTAAACATCATTCTCTGTAAGTGTTTATAGCTTTATTGGTTTCCTGTAAATTATAATTGGATGGGAGATTTTATAAATCTATTTAGTTTCTTGTTGGAGTGTTTTCACTAAAAATGTGACACAGGTTCAAATGGAGATGGCAGGAAGCAACTCCATGAGTTCAGACCGCCAAACATTAGTGGCTGCATGTAAGCTAAAAGTTGGGTGGAAATATACAGTTAAAACAATTGTCATGTATAATAGGTGGGAGAAATGGCTTTCTGTCATAATGACAACTCTGTCCATATTATCATGAAATGTAAATGGGCCTACAGGTATAGACAAAAAGCACATATTGAATTGTATCAAATAATGTAGGGTGTAAATAGTATTGTTGGAGACTTTTGTGGTTAGAAATGAACATAGGAATTTGACAAAGAAAGGATTTTAGGAAGGACTTTTATCAGATGTTCACGGACAAGGAAAAGAGGAGTAACATTGATTACTTTTGGGCTGTAATCATGATAAAAGAGGAAAAAAGGCAATGATTGCAGATGTGTGGTAGTAAGCAGTTACTGTTGGGGAGCTTCCATTGCATTTATTTGCATTCCACCTAAAACTACTACTGTGGAGTTTGAGAATTATATATTTTGTGGGTGAGGTCTGGAACTTGGTTTGCAATAGTGAGGATATATCAGGTGGTTTGAGAAGGGAAAATATAAAGAAAATAGATTTCTGAAGACATTTATGACAATAATTAGTGAGTAGGATGTGGGTTTAGTAGTGGGAACTCCTAGACAATTTATATATTCTCTTGGTTACAAAAAGTGGCCTAGGCTGGAGAGAAACTATATTTCACAAGAGCATATGTATTTAAAGCATTGACACACATCCAATGATGATTTCAAATCATCCACCATTAAAAGCTAATATAAAGATGCAAAGTAAAAAAGTAAAGCTGAAATGGTGGCACTTTCCCACTTACCCATTAAGAAGAGAGGGATTTAAGAAATTAGAATGGTGTGAACAATATGAAAAGTAGAACTGATTCAAGATTTATTAGGGAAGGTAGATATTTCTTCAGAAAGCATAGCTAATGAATGGAATAAAATGAAAACATAATTTAAAATTGCTAGAAATAAATGAGAAAGGGATATAGGAAAGAAGAAACAGAAATTATTTAGAGGAGATGACAGACATTAAGTATTGCAAATTAAAGGGAATTTTACAGAACAGGAAGAGGAGCAACTGCAGCACACTGAAGGGAAAATAAAAATATTTAGGTGATATACATGAGTTCAGAAAGGTTGCAGTTAAGCAATTATTTTTTAACAACCTCCTCAGAGAACAAAATTTATTAGAACAATCACCTGGGCAACAAAGTAGAAAAAAGGGTTGTCTCCAAACTTGGGGAGTCTATAATAATAAAAATAATCAGATATCCTAATGTATCAAAGATATTTTGAAAAGTTTATGAAAATTTGTATAAAGCAGAGGAAGGTGGAATGCAATGTAGGCTGCAGTCACAGAGCTTTCAAGTCAGCCATGAAGTGGTAAGGTGTCAGGATACACTCCCCGTCAAGAAGTATGATGCCTCATCAGCATCCGCAATCTCCTCTTGGGGACAGATGAGTTGGTTTGAGCCTAGATAAAGCTAAGGCACATCTGATGGACACAGTGAATGAGAATAATTGCTGGTGACAGCTGATGGGCAGCTGTGTGGAGGGGAAGAAAAAAAAATAATTTTAAAATGGGTTGTTGTCTTGGGAAGACTCACAAATAAGCCTTCAATTTTGTGGTTCCTTAAAGAACTGTGAGTCTGGGAATAGACAGTTAAATCTGAGTTGCTAGTATGCTTCATCCTTTGGTCCAGGGTTTGATTCCTTCAATCTTCACTTAAATACTGTACAGTTCTGCGCAGTCAGTTGAGCAGACAGTGCTTTCATGTTCCCTCTGAAAAGACGCATTTGTCCATAGTACCTTTATTAGGTTAACAAATTAATAAAAATACTGGGTGTTTCTCTGTGTATTCTTTACTGGTTTACTGGGGCATCAAGAATTTGAATGTATGCTTATATATCTGAATCTCTGAATCCAGAATGGATCTATCCAAACTGTGACATTTGTTCTACTGCCTGAAAGAACTCTGTCGATTAAGACAGCAGAATGTCTCATTATAGCTCCTCCTCCATTTGCAAGGATTTGCTCCACTCATATGAGGCTGCCTGGAAGTGGAGTGGAGAAAGGGATGGAGAATGATGCTGGAAGAGCAAGAGCACACACACCAGCATGATACTGATGTAACCTGCTGACTGATCCTCCTTTCTTTTTCATATACCAGACTAAACTGGAGATGTGACTGCCAGTTACCATGACTTTGGATAAAGTGGTAGAAGACTATGGCTGGAGGACATTCTTGTGGAGAACTACATCCTAATTTGCATGTTATACAAGTATTTCTTGTTCAGTGTTTGCATGACCATAATGTACATTACTAATATGTCTGCTCTTCTCTTTGTAGGGAGATCTAGGTGAATACGGCATCTCTGGCCCACTTGGAACTTCTGGTTCTGAGGTAATATTTAAGATGTCTGTTTTAAATATTGTATAAAATAAGCTATGAATAGCATATACATCCACAGTGAAATGAAGTCTTAATTTGAAAAAAGAAGTGCTGCAAAAGTCTTCCATGCAGATTCACACAACCACAAACACATACACACATGCATTCAGTAAGGGCTGTATAGGCTTGGGTTAGGCTTATTCTTATTGTTTTCCTTCCTTGTCTTGGTGACCATCAAGTGTCCTGTCTTTAATGCTCCATACAGAGTATTCATTCCCTGAAGAGGTAAAGACTATAGCCCATTTCTTCTGCCTAGGGTTGAGGGCTGAGCAGTGGAGTGAAACCTTCACTCATACAGCACTGGGTGTTTTTTGTACCTTTAAGCCCTAACCCTTCTGTACATGCTCATGACCATCCTAGAGTTCATCATTCCATGAGCATCACTGAGTGTGTCACTGTCTTCTGTAGGTGATGTAAGCCCTCAAGACTGCCCCAACCTTTTGAAGCCAGTCTATTGGATCTTATATGTCCTTCGGGTATTTCACATTTAGAATGAGCACAGGACATGGAACTGCCCCTAAGCCTTTTCCCTCCCAAAGAGAAGCAGGAAAACAAAGTTGTAGCATGTCTTTCTTTTCCCCTAACTCCAACTTCAGCAGCATCCCAAGCACACCTACTTAATCTTGGGTTTCATGGACCACAGCCAGAGCTATATCCATGTACACGATTGGAGCTACTGATAGTAATTTATGTTTAAAATACTCCTTCATTTGCAGTGTTATAGCACTAGAGCCTGCTATCTAGCCTTTGTTGCTTCACTGGGGACAAAATGACTGGCAGTTATGTTTACAAATTGTTTCTGTCTGTGCCTAACGTGAACACAGGCCAATTTTTGAGAATAAAGAAACCTATCTTAAAGGTAGACATAACTGTGGTAGAGGGCTGAGTGCCCCATTATATGCAGTAGTGGTGTCTTTGATACCCTTTTACATTAATTCTGTGGTCTTCTACAGTAGGGTTTTAATATCTGTAGAAATCCAAGTGTTTATTACTCTTTCAGCAGGTGATTAATATCTGTAGGATCCAGCCTTCTAATTCTACCTTAGCTAGTGATTTATATCTCTAGGCTCCAGCCGTCCTGTTCTCCTTCAGCAGAGAATTAATAGCAGTAGACTCTAACCATTTTGATAACCCTTTTAATACTCCTGTAATAGGTGATTAATACTAGGTTACAGCCTTTTGTACTCCTTCAGTAAGTGTTTGATGCTTGTAAACTCCATTACTTTGGCACCCCCTTAGCAAGTGACTGGCACCTATGGGCTGTGCATGCCTTTGGTACTTTTTCAGTAAACGATCACTACCTGTAAGAGTCCAGGCTTTTCTTGCTTCTTTTCCAGTGCATCTTTTTTTTTTTTTTTTTTTTTTTTTTTTTTTTTTGCAGTTTTGTGTCTGTGGATGGCACTGTCCCTTACACATATTAGTATTTAAATATCCTTGTGCATAGGGAATATACCTATAAATATCCAAAACAGACAGTACCTTTATTAGATGCAGTATTTGTACAGAGGTAGCTTATTTTTTCTCGTGTCACTTGTTATTTTACAATAGGATAATCATTTTAAAACACACGCATTTCTAATTACTTTTCTTATACATGACTCAGGTGCCAATTTGTAACTGAGGATTTGATGTCAATTTTCATTCTTTTCTCAACCGATGAGTTCATATCTGATGCCTCGATCCAGCTTGCCTGTTGCTAAAGCTCACGGCAACCAAAATGTCTTGAACTTATCCTTTACCCACAATGCACCAACCCCAATTACCTTAGATCTCGTTTGCTGCTTCAAGCAAAAGACGTGGTCTTCCATCTCTCTCGAGCATTAATGATATAAGTGTTATATATATCTATATTTTCTTCAGAAACTTTTTCTATTACAATCACTTACCTTCATTTACAAATTTCCTACTCTCTCTCTATGATACAATTTGTTTTATGTACCTCTTGGATACTATTGTTAGTATATTCTTTCCATCTATGATGCTGTCATAGTTTAGTTACCATAGTTGGTATTTCTATTTCTCATATTTCCCTACTTAAAAAAAAAAAAAAAAAAACAGCTTTTCTTTTCTGTCTTAGGATTTTAACAATGGCACATATACCAGCAGGTGTTAAAAAATCTACATAGTGAGGACACAAACTGCCAGTTTCTGATGCCTACACACTTTGTGTCTACTGTCTGTGTCTCTTCCATTTACAAGAGATTGTTCAGTTTGTCATGGTTTTTATTCCTCATGCATTGGTGGAAAACAAAAATAAGCTTATCCTAAAAGGTCTTTCTTCTTCCTTTGGGAAGCTATATTAGTGGGTGATCCTTCCTCTGAATGAAAAACTGCTAAAATTAAAAAGTCATTCTCTCCTAAGCCAAATTCTTCCTCCTCAGCTTTTGACTCTTCAAGGAAGAGGTCTCATAAGAACCTGGTCTCAACCCCGGATCCGAAAAAGGTAAAACTTCAAGATTGTGCTAAAGAAAAATTATCGGACCCGACACCTCCTCAAGTCGGATCCATTGAAGTCAAAACCCTTAGATCTGACTTCATCCAATCTGATGCTATCTGAATATGACATTCAGACTACCAGATTTCTAACCAGTACTAGGTACTATCCATCACTGGATCTGGTTCCTGACAGGGTACCTCCTCCATGCCTAAAATGACCCAGGTCTCCATCTATATACTCCACTTGCTCTTCCAGAAGCCTTACAGAAAATGACGTAGAGAGACAGGTAAAGTAGATTATCTTGGAGCAGAGCCAGACTGGTGTTCCTTTGGTTTCTAACTCTCTGGGTCAGGAGATATGCAAATCTACTACTCCCCATTTACAAATTCCTCCTCTGACTCCTGTAGCTTCAGACTTTTCACATCCAAGTTGTCCAGATCTATCTGGCTTGGATCCTAGAATAACTTTATCCTTGGATCCAAGATCTTCTCTGAGGGCTCTGGTCCCATTGGATCTGTAGAGCTCCTGGAGCCGTAGTATGCCTGTCAGATCTGAGGTGCTGCATTCGACTCTGAAGCTTTCAGATCTGTCTCTGCACCTCAATGTCTCGGCACTGGATAGCTCAGCTCTGGCTTCCACCTCAGCAGTTTTGTCTTCGGAGCAGGGGAGGCCTATGATTCAGAAGCTTGTTTTCTCAGATCCAATGGCCTCTCTCTCTCTCTGAGCTGCTCTGCTTTTGAGGCTGCGAAAAGAGTATTTTCTGCCTTGACAGTGCTGATGGGATCCTTCCCCCTCAGATCCTAAGTCCTCTGCCATGATTTCTCAGTGCTCAGAGCTTCATCATCTCCTTCCACAGGGACAGCAGTACCCAAACCCCCAAGCTCTCACCAACAGAATTGTAATCTCCTCTTCTGATATCTCCCCAGAGCACCCCTCTGAGGAAGTCCCTAAGAAGAGGATATTTAAGAGGAAACATTTAGACACCTTCAGAGGAGTCCAACACTGAAGACCCAGATTACGATAAAGGTGAAGGGTCCCCACAATCACCTCCTGAAGATGTCTCCTTTGGAGACATCCTAGAAATCCTTAAGCAGATAGGTGGTTGGACATCTAGCAGTCCTACGTCTGAGGAATCTGTTCTCCTGGAGGCTTCTGGTGCTGGACCATCTACCTCCTGGGTGACTCTGCCCACCGATGAGCTCATTGACTTGATCTCTGGTGGGTGTGGAAGGACCCTCACACTACAGTGCCTGTTCCTTACAGATCAGATAGGATAATGGCACCACTGGCAGACAAAGTTTTGGGGGAATGGAGTTCCTGTTGATGCCATGGTCATTGCGATGGCCACCAAGAAGGTACTAGTGAGGAAAGTTCCACTGTCCTTCTCCCCAGCAGGGAGTTGCAGACAGTAGACAGATTTGGGAAGCATGTCTGTTTCAGCAACTGTCACTTTGAGGTCTCTGAATTACTTGGCACACTTTACTAAGCTGCAGAGGGATCTAATCAAGAAAGTTATCAAACACCCTCTTGGGTGCTGTTCCTGATAAAGTTCAGGCATCTGTTACTTCTCAGCCGACAACCCTATGGTCCATGTACAATTCATCCATGAGGTTGATCTCACATGTAGCGGAAGAAACCTCAAGGGCAGTAGGTTCAGGCATTTCCATAAGGAGACACATCTGTATGCACCTCTGAGTTTGCGGAGCATTTCAAGTCTTCGTTCATCAATGCTGCTTTTGACAGAATGTCTTTATTTGGTCCTAAAGTAAAAGGCACTCTGTCCAGGTATGAAAAGGATGGAAAGACCCTGTCTGCCATGTGCGTGCGTTTTTTGACACCTCAAGCAAACTTTTCCAGGAATCAATGAGGTGGTCAAAATTGTGGTTCAAGAAGTCTCGGGATCATTTTCAAGATGCACATCAAGGAGGTTGCCCCAGAGGAAGTGGAAGGAACTCTAATGGACAAAGTCACCCCTGTAGCAGAGGTGGTCCGCAGAACCAGTGTCCCAGAGAATCATTCTTTGACAAACCCTACCAGAGCTCTTGAAAGGGGGCCTGATTGCCCACCTCCTGAAACAGTCAGGGAACAATTATCCCTGCACCAGAGAGCCTGGCTAGATACAACAAAAGATAACTTGGGTGCGGAAGATTATTTCCAGATGCTATACTATACCCTTTTCCCTTTCTCCCCTATCCCAAGGAAAATCCCTGATGTTTCACCCAGTCAGAGTAAACAAGCAGCAATTCAAATACAAAACCTGCTAGAAAAAAAGTAATCCAAGAGGTCCTGCCAGACTAGACAGAATTCAGAACTTACTCAAGGTTCCTTTTGATGCCGAAGAATACAGGAGACTGGAGACCAATCCTGGATCTCTCCAAACTAAACAAGACAGTTTGAAGAACAAAGTTTTAGATGGAAATGGTTCAGTCCATTCTCCTCTTCCTGGGCAAGGAAGACTGGATGTGCTGTATAAACATTCAGGATGAGTACTATCACATAAAGATGAACGGATGACCCAGAAGGTACTTAAGCTTCCAGCTGGGAGCCAGTAATTTTCAATTCAGACTACTGCCCTTTGGACTCACCACAGCCCCCCAGGGTGTTTACCAAGTACATGGCAGCAGTAGCAGCTTATCTGAGAATGCAAGGATTCTAAGTGTTTCCATATGTGGAAGATTGACTCATTACCACTCAGGCCAGGCATCAACTCATATGTGCAAGAGACCAGGTTTTCCAGACTTGATCTCACCTGGGGATAACCATAAACTACAACAAATCTCATCTGCAACAGACTCAGAGTTTATAGAGTTCATAGCAGCAAAAACATCTATTGCTTCCCTTCCATTACAGTGAGTTCAGATTATAAGATTTCAAGTCAGAAAGGTAATCTGCAGCACCTCAATTTCAGCCCGACTAGGTCGTCAGGCTCTAGGATTGGAGGCAGCAGCAATAACATTAATACCATTTGCCAGGTTTTATATGAGAATTTTTCAGTGGTTGTTAGCTGCTCAATGGTTGATTCTTTATCACCCTATGTCATACAAGATAAGAATCACTCACATCTGCAAGAGAGATCTAAAATGGTGGATTCATTCAGACCAGATTCTACAAGGTTGTCCGTTCATTCCCCCTCAGCCCAAGGTCATAGTGACCACAGATGCATCACAGCTAAGGTGGGGGTGGGCATTACATGAGGAAGGGAGTCTAAGGCAGAAGACCATTTTGCATATAAATGTCCTAGAGATGAGAACAGTGCTGTTAGCATTACAGGCATTTCAGAATGCTGTCCCTTTGGGGACAATTGCAGTACAGTTGGACAACATGTTGGTCTTCTAGTACATCAACAAACAAGGAGAAGCCAAATCCTGCCCATTATGTTGAGAAGCTCTCAGAGTGTGGCAGTGGGCGATCTCTTCCAACCACATTCTTATAGCAATGCACATTCCTGGGAAATCCAGTGTGATAGCAGACAAATTGAGCAGGTGCATTCTTCTACCTCACGAATGGTCCCTCAACAAAAAGATTGTGAAGACAGTCTTCTGACAATGGGGCTAGCCTTGCTGCATTCAACTTGTGTCCACCCTGAATAACAAATGCAGCAACTACTTTGTCCTAATCCCTCCACAGGGGAAATCCGCAAGAGATGCTCTACTTAACGATTGGCTCCCCCAGTCTATCCTCCCACTCCATTAATTCCCGAATTTCTTCACAAAGCTGCACGGTTGAAGAGCAAGGTAGTTATTGCCCCTTACTGGCCTCAACAAATTTAGTTTCTCTTCCTTTGGCCTCACCTGATTCAACCATCTTAGTTTCTGGATCGAACTCCTGCCTCATCCAAAAAGCATGATACATTCAGCCATAGTGAATCTCAGGCTGGCTTTCCTGGTTCCTACAGTTCTATTAATAGCCAGATAACCTCTTCTCTGGTCTGTCATATTTTCCTTTGTCCTCCTATAAACCTTCCACCAGAAAACTATACTCCAGCAAATGGAAGAGATATGTTTTTTTTGGGCTCAGAAACGTAATATTGACCCTTTCTCAGATCATGTTCATAATATCTTGGAATTTCTAGTGCATCTTTTTTGAAGAGGGAGCTAGTTTTTCTGCTGTTAAAGTACAATTAGCAGCAATGTCCAATTTTTATGCTTGAATAGATGGTTCTGTAGCATCCCATAAGATGAACAAAGCTTTTTTGAAAGGCACTCTACTCTTAAGGCCACCTTTCAAAGATCCTAACCCCCTTGGTACCTGAACTTTGTGGTGCAGTCTCTTACAGAATCCCCTTTTTGAACCCTCAGCTACTTGCAAACTCAACTATCTTTCATGGGAGACAATTTTGTTAGTAGCCATCACCTCGGCCAGAAGAATTTTTGAGATCCAAGCATTGTGCTTGAAACCTCTATACTTGATTTTTCATTAGGACAGAGTTACCTTGAGTACCAGTCTGTTATTTCTTCCAAAGATGGTGTCAGAATCCAATATAAATCAATTAATTTGCCAGCATTCTTTCCCAAGTTTTCTAACAAAGGAGGATACGTATTATATTTATTGGGTGTTCATATTTAACGTTTTTACTTACATAGGGCAAAAAAACATCAGGAACTCTGATCAGTTATTTGTTTCATATGCAGAGCCAACATTGGGTAAACCTTTACCAAAGTTACTCTGTCTAGGTGGATAACAAATTGCATTTCCTTTTTGCAAAGCAAATCGGACATTGCTCTGACAAAGCCGGTTCAAACCACTCCACCAGATCCACGGCAACTTCATCAATTTTTCAGTCCAGGATGCCCATGGATATTTGTGCAGCAGCTACATGGGCTACTCACCATACTTTTATTACTCTTTACAAATTAGATGTGGTCTCCAGAGGAAGGACATCTTTTGGTTCTGTGATGCTTAGGAATACCCTTCCTTGAGTCCACCTTGGAAATTGGGTAGCTGGGGACTATGTCCCATCAGCTATGGACAGAATGAAAATTGACAATATCAGATAATGAAGTTATGTACTCACCATAACATTCCATCTGTGTTGTTCATTTTTATTCTTCCTCAACTCCCCTCCCACCAACCCCCATCCTTAAGGCTTCTGGAAGAATGAGTCCGTAGTGGACCTATATGTCCTTATTTTTTATACAAGCTCCAGATATAGCTTCTCCATGATAATTTCCATCTTTAATTTCTACTAAGGCAGCAAACAAGATCTGAGGTAATTGGGGTTGGTGCACTGTGGGTAAGGGAGAAGCTTGAGAGTTTTTGGTTGCTACTAGCTTTAGCAATGGCCAAGTTGGATCCAAAGGATTAGATCCGAAGCCATCAGTTGATGAAGAATGAAATTGGACAACATAGATGGAACGTTATGGTGAATGCATAACTTTTTTCAAACCTTGATAGTAGAACTCTGTTGTTTTTTCTTCTTCTAATTCTTTTCTGTGACATGATCATGGTAGTAAGATGTGAAGAAGGAATAGAATCTTGCAGATCAAGAGAGTAATGGCAAGTATAGGTATTGTGTCCTAAACAGTGTATCCACGCTCTGGTCTTTGTTTTAATTATTTAGGGTTTGTTATTCGTCTCTTGATCAGGTAATATCAACAGGGTCACCTAACTTCCCTTTTTAAATAGAGATCAGAAAGCATAAAATAGTTAACTGCTGAGATCACACTATACAAAATGAGAAGACAGAATTCAAAAATAGGTTTTGAACTTCACAGCCCATTATATAAACACTGTAGTACAACTGATCCCACTCCATTTGCTTTTACTGTGGTAAACTTTATCCACACCATTTATTTTCTCCCATAGCCTTCCACTGGCTGGAATGACTGATTATCTGACATAGTTCACTGTTTCTGTACTTTTGTATTCATTTCTTAATAGATGTTTTGTATTCTAAACTAACTGCAGGTCTGAATTTACTGAAAGCTGTTGTTCAGGTACCTAGAGCTAAACAAACAGACTACACTTTGCCATTATCTGTCGAATGTACTGTTTAATTGCATTTTACTGCATTTTGTTGCTGTTTGACTGTATTTCTTCATAGCAAGTGCTATTCTTTTGACTATAAGCGATTAATCTGTGCTTCATTGTGAGTTTTTTCTTACTGAGTTTTTAACCTTATAATTGAGTAGCATAGTCTAAATACCAGTCTACAGCATCCAGAGCTTCAGCTGCAGTGTTTTAAACCCTTTTGAGATATTCCAGCTACAAGTTAACTTTTTCTGCAAGAAAAAAAATGTTATAAGCGTGTTTTCTGCCTTTCCTTTTACTAGAGTAGTCAAGATACAGATTTGCTGTATCCAAGACTGTTTTATAAGTTTCTGAGTTTCCCAGACCTTTTGGTGTTAGAAGGAACCCTTCCAGCTTATCAGCGGGAGTGGTAAGCACTAGGTAGCCTATCTACCACAAGAGGAATGGTTTCTGGCTCTGAAATTGTACTTATTGGCCATTTGGGTGGTTTTTCTATTCCTTTCAATTTTCTGGTTTAAAAGTCTGTGTTTGCATGGGTTTGCACTTGTTTAAGCTCCACAGATCCTGTTTTGGCCTCCTACAGACTACAAGAACAATAGAAAGGAGAAAGAGAGACTTTAAGTGCCTCTATTTTGATTGTTTCTGATTATACTGCTTTCTGCACCTGATTTAAGTCATTTTTTTTCATTTAACCGCATTTATTTTAACTGTATTTGCTTTAATATTGCTACACACTTAAGTGTGCTAGCGTGCATTGCATTTAATGTATATTACCAGTGCCAGAAAGTCT
This sequence comes from Protopterus annectens, assembly GCF_019279795.1. NCBI lineage: Eukaryota > Metazoa > Chordata > Ceratodontiformes > Protopteridae > Protopterus > Protopterus annectens. The sequence continues at coordinate 683,100,110 of NC_056750.1, forward strand.
GCTCTTCAATTTTTCCCTTAGATCTTGCTAGAGATCTTCTCTCTTGCACTTTAATTTGCTTATTTACCTAGCACTTCATCAGGCTTTTTGTAGCAATTATTGTAGCACACATAAGTGCTATCAGCACTAGACTTCTTATAAGGAAACAGCTCCAGTACTTAGTAATGATGACCATCCCTCTTGGCATGTCTAAAGGTCAGTTTCCTGTGCTTTCTCCTATCAATCTGGTAAACTTGGGTATTCTGAGGCAGTGTAGCAACTGCCTCATGTACACAGACAACCCTCTCCTCTTACCTCCCAACACTCAGACTTGTGAGAGATGTGCTTATATTTCCAAATTGGAAGCCATGCACTCTCCAGCCAAGACCGTAATAGCTGGTCAAGAGGAGAAGGTCAACACCTGCACCACACCACATGGAACACATAGCCCTCCAAAACATAAAAACACAAACCACACACCCACCTTCGCGGAGGATCTCAATAAAAATCTACCCAAACAGCAGAGACCTCCAAGGCAGAAACGCACTCAATCACCACAACACAGCACAAACCACAAGACACACAGCTCACCTAGATAGTGTGCCCCTCAACCTAAGGTAAAACAGCTTGCCCAATACAATAATTATAGGTGACTCAATAGTGAGGCACACTGAAGTCCCACTCACTAGGTTGAATAAGGAGAAGGTAACAGTCCGCTGTCTATCAGGTGCCAGAATCTGACACATAACACACGCACTCAGGTCACTCCACAACAAGTATAACTCTTATTATCCATGTGGGTGTGAATGACCTGAGATGCACCTCCCTGGACTACATGAAAAGAGACATGGTGGCACTCTTGGATTATGTGGCCCAGACAGGTATGACCCTAGCCCTGAGCAGCATCCTACTGTCGCCCAGAATGATACCGCAGTACAAACAGAAAATGATCGAATTCAACAATTGGCTAAGTTTCTGGTGTCATTTTAAGGGGATCCAGTATCTGTCTGCTTGGGATAACATGATTGACAGACCTCGATGCTTTGCCAGAGATGGCCTGCATCTGTCACCCCTGGGTTTCTGGGCACTGGCTAAAGCTCTTGCCACTCCTATAGTGCCTTTTTTAGGTGGTGCTCCAAAGACCAGATTACCACCATAACAGCTATAAATAAATGCAATCTAATAGTCATGCTGCTCACCGCTAGAAGTCTAAATCTCAATATGCACTCGCTTGAAGCATTCTTCAAAATGGAGAACATTGAAATTTGCACTGTAATGGAGACCTGGTTTAAAGCAGTAGAAAGCACTCCTGTGCTACCAGGCTATAACTCATTCCACACCTTTCGGCCCCAGAACATGGACTGAAGCTGCAAAGGTGGTGGTGTCTCCATATTCACAAAGGATATGCACACCTCCAGACTAGTAGCCCAGCATAATGCATCTGAGATACTCCAGGTAAGAATAACATTGGGTTAGACAGTGATTTCAGGTTATAGCCTGCTATAGGTCCCCAGTCATGTTCCAAGACTCTCATTCCACATTCCTAAGCATCCTGGAAACTATTAAGCTCCAACCCAACACTCTCATACTAGGTGACTTCAACTACCCCTCCACCCCTCCATCAACTGGGAAAACTACTCATGCACCAATGCACTGGCCCAATACTTCCTGGAATTCATCAATTCCAATGCCCCTGGACCAGCTCATTCTTACCCCCACTAGAGGAAGCAACATCCTGGACCTGGTTATTACTAATATGGGCAACCGTTGCTCTACACCAATAGTCAATTCCTCCCTGGTTAGATCCAACCACAAACTAATCACCATGGAAATCCACATCTCATCCACACCCCCTGCAAAAGGTATCCACCATGAAGAACTTCTCCAAAGCTGACTTCAGACTCCTAAAACAGAGGTGGCCCACTTCATGGCACCCATACCAATGAAAAATAGATGTATGACCGCCAAATCATACACCAATGCACTGTACGAACACATACTTAAATGCATGGAACTAGCCATACCCTATAGAACCAAGACACACTACTCCAAAAAAAGGAAACCAATCTGGTGGTTCCCTGCCATTAATAAATTCTACAAAAGAAGAAAGAAAGTGTTGCAGGAAAAAGATGAAGTCCCAAGACTGGAAAAAATCCCTTATTAGCCTCAACAAAAAGTTGAGATCACTCATCAAAACCTCTCAAGCCAGCTATAAAGGCAGAATTGTGGCAAACATTAAAAACAACCAAAAAGCCTTTTATAGTTATATCAAGAATCTCCATGGCAATACCCAGATTTGCTCTGAGTTACTGCACAATAGTACCTCCTATACTGAGCCAACAGATATTGCCAACATACTGGCCGACAGATTCAGTGCCAACTTTACCCCTCTCCCTCCCAAAGGACCAATCTCAATACTGGAAGAATGCCAGGCACCCAGCATTACTGCAACACAGGTTAAAGCTGCATTGTCCAAGACAAAGAATACAGCTTCCGTGGGACCCAACAATATCCCTGGCTATTTTCTACATGAATTACAAAGTGAACTAGCATCACATCTGTGTGCCCTGTTCACTCAAAGCCTCACCTCATGCTTTGTCCCTACTGAATGGCACACTGCTATAGTCATCCCTCTCCATAAAGGAGGAGTGAATACAGACCTTGGAAATTATCACTCCATTAGCCTGAAGAGTTTGATATGTAAGGCTGTGGAGTGGACCTAATTAACAGGGATACAGGGAATCTCCAAACTCTAGATCCTATGCAATTTGGTTTTGTGAAAGGTAGATCATGCCTGCTCAAACTTGTTGGCTTCTTTGAGTCAGTCACCAGAGCTGTGGATGAAGTTAAGACAGTTCCTATAGCCTTCCTCGATCTGGCCAAGGCCTTTGTTACCATTCCTCACTCAGGAATTATTGATAAACTCACCAAACTAGGCATCAACCCCTATATCATTAGGTGGTTGCAAACTGGCTCACAGACAGAACCCACAGTGTGAAAGTCAGACTGCTGACCAGTCATGAGTGGAGCCCCAGAGGGTTCGGTCCTAGGTCCTCTCCTGTTTGGCATCTACTTCTCTGAAGTCCAGACCAACACAGAGGGCCTCTGGCTGACCAGGTTTGCAGACGACTGCAAGCTGGGAGCCATTATTAACTCCCCAAGTGATGCAGACATCCTACAGAAAGGCTTCACTGAGAGCAATGACTGGTGTCAAAACCATGGCCTTAAGCTTAATGCCAAAAAATGTTTTGTCCTCCCCTTTGGGAAAAACTCAGTTCCCACTAATTACCACATCAATGGGAGCCTACTGAACACTGAAGGCGTTATAACAGATCTGGGGACACAGGTTGACAGCAACCTGTCCTTTGACCATCACATTGCCACTGTGGTCAGAAAGTCCTTCTATGTGGCACATTTCATTACCAAGGGTTTTGCATCCAGGAAGAAAGAGGTCATCATTTCTCTCTACTCTTCCCAAATTAGACCAATCATAGAGTATAATGCCCCATTTGGCATGTACCTCACTAGACACCTGCAACAGCTGGAGGGGCCACAAAAATACCTCATGAAGAGGATCCTAGGCCTTAAACACATGTCCTACAGGGACATACTCAAAAAACTCCAGCTCTTCTCTGTCTCATATCGTCTACTAAGAGGTGATCTCTGCTTGACGTACAAAGCCATGTCTGACCCAGCTCTGTTAGAAGTGCTACACCTAAAGAAATCCCAATCCCTCCGCACCACACGCTCCAAAGACCTCAACCTCATTACCACAATCAACAGAACATGCTGGAGGGACAGGTTCATAACCCAGAGTCTGCCCATGCTCTGGAATAGAATTCCCATACATGTCAAGCAGAGCACCTCACTGTCCTTTTTCAAGAGAAATTTTGATGAGTGGATGCGAAACAGAAAGTTCACCTCTGGGATCACTGCAGTGGCTCTAATTGATAGAGGCACTGGGAACTAACGTCAGACGGCACAATGCCAGGGCACTTATATGGGCTAGGCTTGTAAAGGCTCCAGGGCCATTAGCCTAGTATACACCTATGAACCCTTGAGTATAATTCCAGTAACATACTGCTTCATGAAATTATGCTAAGTTCCGCTAAGGTTGTGTGATATGAGGAGATGGTATCTTTAAGTATGCAGGTGAGGGGAGGGGGTCAAAGCCCCCTGTAGTTATCAATTTACCCAGTGCTGCTAATTTTATTTTTTAAGTGCTCTTTTATGAACTAGGTCTTGACACAACTGTCCTTTGTTGGATGGGGACTGGATAAGAGTACCATATTCATACAGTGTATGCAAGGGTTACTTAGTAGGTGGATTCTGCTTACCTATTTTTATTAGAATTTGTACCAAAGCTGTTAATGGCTGTAGCTGGGATACATCAGCCACTGTATGCCTAATAATATTTTGTAGGCCAAGGTCCATAGAGTTACGGAACCACTGACTTTCACGTAATCCTGGTAAAGCATGTGGAGGATATTCATAAATGCCACATTTTAATCTGTATCTATATAAATTAGTGTTTACCTTCAGAAACCTAGACTACCGATATTTCATTCAGTGAGTGAATATGCAAAATTTCAGGTTTGCATTTCTCAAAAAAGTACAAGTTAACAGAACTTTTCACTTTTGTACAGCCCTAGTTGTTTGCTTTAACTTGTTCATTGCTTAGGTAAAATTATTCTTACTTTTGATTACAGGGTATTCCAGGGCCACAGGGAGAAAAGGGAGAACGTGGGAAGCCTGGACCTGAGGTAGGTAATGTTTTTAGGAAGTTTCATCAAGATATTGATTCTTTCTGTAGTTTTCAGTACCAGTAAATGCTGCAGATGGTTTCATCTTTTAGAATTTTGCATTTTATTTTATACTTTACTTGATATAGTAAAGTTTTAGGAAGCCTGTGTTGGGTGTTATCAAATTTCATTAGTATATCCATTTTAAAGTTTCATGATATTTTAAAGCTGACTACAAGTATGTTTGAAACTTTCAGACTGATAAGAATTTATTCTTTGATAATCACAAAAAAAAGAACAGATTCTAATTTGAAAATAAAAGAAAATAATTCTTGAATATTTTTTTTCTGTTGTTGTGGCCTGGTCTTTTTTTTTCTTCAGGCCAGTCTTTTACTGATCCTTACGTCGTAAATATGACTGTTGTTGGCAGCAGTGGTTCCACCAGGGAATCTTATCATAGAATTAACGTAGGAGATGGTTTTGCTATTTGTCCCAGTTTAGTATGTAGGAAGACACTTTTTTCCCTCTCCATTTTCCACTGGCTTGCAGGAAGAAACATCCCTGTTTCCCTTCCTAGTTAGCAGGTATTCCCCCCCCCCCCCCGACCTCTGCTTATTATGTAGGAGCATACATTTAGCAGTTAATATGTAGGATAATTCTTTCCCCTTCTCCAGTGCTTGTTTGTTTGCAAAGTGGATGGTAGACTGATGCAAAGACTGCTTTCAGTAATGACCTAGGCACTTAACTTCATTTACTGTATACATTTAGAATTTGTATAAATACAAATGTTAAACAAATTTTTGAGTACATTTCTATACTCATAAGTCTAGGTGGTTAAGAAACTAAAAGATGTTATACTTAAGTATATCAATATAACACTGACAACAGTTACGTACATAAGATGTGAGTATACACAATATAAAATCCTAGGGTAAGACTGTAGCTTGTCACAGCTGTACTTAAATTGTGAACTGATAACATAGCCATGCCTTTGGTATTGTGAAATTAGTCTTATCCATTATCATGAAGACCATTGCATTTGTATTCCTCGGTCAGTTATTGTAACATCTGGCCTTAAACACTAACACAGGCTTAATTTGTAATGTTATTAGGTGAGTGATTCCTGGCTGTTGGAGCTATTTTTTGGAATGCTTTTTCATCAAGTGTTAACTCGAAGGCAGGTCTGACTAGTGATAATGAACCCTAATGATATAATCTTAAAATGTGCTTAAGGAGAGCAACAGCCCAGTTTTAGTTCATAGCTTCATAGAAGGTTACTAGGCAAATTGCCCTAGAGCCCTTACAAGCCTAGCCATATTTATCCCAAATTGCCCCAGTTATCGGGGGTAGGTGAATGAAGTTCACAGAGGTAAGGGTCTGTGGTAGTTAATACTGATTTCCTCTGTCCCAGAAGGGACATGGGCACCACCCCAGAAGTGAATTTGCAGTCACTTATCCATTGCTCTAGGTTGCATTTGAACAGGGTAAGGGAGGGTCTCTGTTTCACGTGAACTGGAAGCTTGTTCAGAGAAGTGGCAGTCTCTGGGAGATGCATCTGTCTCTCCAGCATGATATGCTCATGTCAGAGGCTAGGTTCAGATCCCTGGGCTAGTCATCGTTGTGCAGCTTAATTTACGAATGTGTAACATTTCCATCAGTGCTGAATCGGAGACTGCTCTGTAAGCCAGGTACAGGTCACACCTTAGGAACCTATAGGAGACAATACAGTCTTTCCACATATGACTTGTTCTGTGTACCCTGTAGTTTCTTGGTGATAAACCTCTGTGGTCTGTCCAGTTGTTGCATGTGTCTTGTGAGGTACATGCAAAAGAGGGAGCATTGTACTCAATTATTGGTCTGATGAAGACGGAGGATATTGGAATTTATAACATTCTTAGATCTAGATATGATGCCTTTATTTGTAAGATGTGCCACATTCAGAAAGAGTTCCTTACTGTTTTGGGAATATGATGATCAAAGTTCAGATTGCTATCAACCTAAGTACGCAGATCATGTACTACTGGGTCTACAATTAGGGGGGATGCTGTCTATAATGTAATTAGCAGGGATGTCATCTTCACCAAAGGAAATAATAATGCATATTTTTGCATATAGCTTTAATCCATAGCTTTGGCACCAGTCATTTGTGATAACCCCTGTCTGCAGTATTTTAACATTGTTGGGGGACTCAGTGATTGCTCCTAATATTCAATCATCAGAGAACTTGGTCAGCCACATGTCACCCAAGTTTCCCTGGAATTCTGAGAAATAAATTTCAAACAGTAAGGCATTTTGAAAGAAGTGTTTTGGGAAGGAGTAAGGACTTCAGCTGCAGCTGGTATAGTCTTTCATCAGATTTGCCATATGAGTGTTAGGTGATTCAAAAAGTTGTGATATGTGAGCTCATAATTTTGACTTGTGTTCTAGAACTTTCAATATATCTTTAAAGGGCAAGGGAAAAGCTGTTATTTTATTTACTAGATGCATCACTTAGGCAGTTTTAGCTGTTAATCTGTAATTCCTTTTTAAGCTTTGATAAATTGTATGATAGTATGAAATTTGAAATTCTTTAAATTTTTTTCCAGGTCTTATCCCCACCCTCTTAGTTGAACCTGTTAAGGTACTAATAATGCAGGGGCTTTTGTTCTTTGAAATTTTCCTGACAATTTTTAGAAATAATTCACTTTGTCCTTCTGCAAGACTGGAAGGAGTATACAAAATTGTTTATTTTGCACATTCTTCCTGCCTTTCCTGTAACTACTCTAGTCCAGATACAGATTTGCTGTATCCAGGACTATTTGTAAGCTTCTGAGCCCCCCAAGCCTTTCTGTGTTGGAGGGAAGCCTTCTAGCTTATCAATTGGAGTGGTAAGCACTAGGTAGCCTATCTACCACAAGAGGAGTGGTTTGTGGCCCAGAAATTGTAGTTTATTGGCCATTTGGGCAGTTTTTTCCATCTCTTTCAACTTTCTAGTTAAAAGCCCACATTTGCGCTCCTTTCCCGCCTTTCCTGTAACTAGTCTAGTCTAGATACATATTTGCTGTATCCAGGACTGTTTGTAAGCTTGTGAGCCCCCCAAGCTTTCTGTGTTGGAGGGAAGCGTTCTAGCTTGTCAGTGGGAGTGGTAAGCATTAGGTAGCCTATCTACCACAAGAGGAGTGGTTTCTGGCCCAAAAATTGTAGTTTATGGGCCGTTTGGGCAGTTTTTCCATCTCTTTAAACTTTCTGGTATAAAAGCACACGTTTGTGCTCATTTCCCACCTTTTCTGTAACTAGTCTAGTCCAGATACAGATTTGCTGTATCCAGGACTGTTTGTAAGCTTCTGAGCGGTCCCAAAGTCTGCTCTTCAATTTTCCCTTAGATCTGCTAGTTCTCTCCTTTCCTGCACTTTTACTAGTTTATTAGTCTAGCACTTTACCAGACTTCTTGTAGGAATTATTGTAGCACACAAAAGTGCTACCAGCACTAAATATTCTACAAGGAAACAGCTCCAGTACTTATTATTAATGCCAACCCCTCCAGGCATGTCTAAAGATCAGTTCCCTGTGCTTTCTCCTATTATTTTGGTGAACTTGGGCATCCTGAAGCAAAGTAGCAACTGCCTCATGTACACTGACACCCCTCTTCTCTTACCTCCCAACACTCAGACTTGCGAGAGATGCACTTATATGTCCAAATTGGAAGCCATGCACTCTCCAGCCAAGACTGGAAAGCTGGTCAAGAGGAGAAGGTCAACACTTGAACCACACCACATGGAACACATAGCCCTCCAGAACACACACCAACACTGCCTTCACATAAAAACACAAACCACACACCCACCTTCATGGAGGTGGTCAATAAAAATTTACCCAAACAGCAGAGACCTCCAAGGCAGAAATGCACTCGACCACCACAACACAACACTAATTATGATACACATAACTTTTCTAAACAGTGTGCCACTCAATCAAAGCCCCTAAGGCAAAACAGCTTACCCAACACACTAGTCATAGGTGACTCAATAGTGAGGCACACTGCTGTCCCACTCACTAGGTTGAATAAGGAGAAAATAACAGTCAGCTGCATGTCAGGTGCCAGGATCCACCACATAACGCACACACTCAGGTCCCTAAACAGGAGGTACATCTGGGTGTGAATGACCCGAGACGTACCTCCCTGGATTACATGAAAAGAGACATGGAGGAGCTCTCGGATTATGTAGCCCTGGTGGGTATGACCCTAGCCCTGAGTAGCATCCTACCATCACCCAGATTGATACCACAGTACAAGCAGAAAATTATTGATTTCAACAATTGGCTAAGTTTCTGGTGTCATTCTAAGGAGATCCAGTATCTGTCTGCCTGGGATGACATGATTGACAGACCTAGATGCTTTGCCAGAGATGGCCTGCATCTGTCACATCTGGCCTTCTGGATACTGGCTTAGGCTCTTGCCACTCCTATAGTGCCTTTTTTAGGTGGTGTTCCAAAGACTAAATTACCACCATAACAGCTACAAACAAATGCAATCTGAGGGTCATGCTGCTCACTGCTAGAAGTCTAAATCTCAAAATACACTCGCTCGAAACACTCCTTAAAATGGAGAACATCGACATTTGTGCTGTAACAGAGACCTGGTTCATGGCAGCAGAAAGCACCCCTGCACCACCAGGCTATACCTCATTCCACACCTTTCAGCCCCAGAACTTGGACCAAAGCTCCAACGGCAGTGGTGTTTCCATATTCATAAAGGATGCACACACCTTCAGACTGGTAGCCCAACATAACCCATCAGAGATAATTCAGGTGCGGCTAACATTGGGTAAGACAGCGATTCAGGTCGTAGCCTACTACAAGTCCCCAACCATTTCCCAAGACATCTTACCATCACTCAGAATGATATCACAGTACAAGAAGAAAATGATTGATTTCAACAACTGGCTAAGTTTCTGGTGTCATTCTAAGGGGATACAGTATATGTCTGCCTGGGAAGACATGATTGATAGACCTCGATGCTTTGCCAGAAATGACCTGCATCTGTCACCCCTGGGTTTCCGGATACTGGCCAAGGCTCTTGCCACCCATATAGTGCCTTTTTAGGCATTCTTCCAAAGACCAAATTATCAATGTAACAGCTAGAAACAAACAGAGACCTGGTTCAAGGCAGCAGTAAGCACCCCTGCACTACCAGGCTATAACTCATTCCACAGCTTTCGGCCTCAGAACTTGGTCTGAAGCTTCAAAGGCAGTGGTTTTTCCATATTCATAAAGGATGAGCACACCTCCAGACGTGTAGCCCAACACAACGCATCAGAGATACTTCAGGTGCAGCTAACATTGGGTAAGACATCAGTTTAGGTCGTAGCCTGCTATAGGTCCCCAACCATGTCCGAAGAGACTCACTCCACATTCCTAAGCACCCTGCAGAATATTAGGGTCCAACCTAACACACTCCTACTGGGCGACTTCAACTACCCCTCCATTAACTGGGAAAACTACCCATGTACCAATACACTTGCCCAACGTTCCTTGAAATTCATTAATTCCGATGCTCTTTTCCCCCGCTAGAGGTAGCAACATCCTTGACCTGGTCATTACTAATATGGGTGACCGTTGCTCTACACCAGTAGCCAACTCCTTCCTGATTAGATCCGACCACAAACTAATTGCCTTGGAAATCCACATCCTACAGAAAGGCCTCACTGAAACGAATGACTGGTGTCAGAACCATGGCCTTAAGCTCAATGCCAAAAAATGTTTCGTCATCCCCTTTGGGAAAAACCCTGTTCCCATGAGTTACCACATCCATGGTAGTTCACTGAACACAGAAGGAATTATAAGAGATCTGAGAACACAGGTTGACAGCAACCTCTGTTTTGGCCACCCAATTGCCTCTGTGGTCAGAAAGTCCTTCTGTGTGAAGAGTTTTGCATCCAGAAAGAAAGAGGTGATTGTCTCCCTCTACTGTTCCCTCATTAGGTCAAATAGAGTACAATGCCCCATTTGGCATGCCCCTCACTAGACACCTGCAGTAACTGTAGAGGCCACAAAAGTACCTCAGAAAGAGGATCCTAGGCCTTAAACACTTGTCCTATATGGACAGACTCAAAAAACATCAACTATTCTATCTCATATTGCCTACTTAAGAGGCGATATCTGCTTCACTTGCAAAGCCATGTCTGACCCAGCTCTGTTAGAAATGCTACATCTAAAGAAATCCCAATGCCTCTACTCCATGTGCTCCAGAGACTTCAACCTAATTACCAAAATTAACAGAACGTGCTGGAGGGACAGGTTCATAACCCAGAGACTGCCCATGCTATGGAATAGACTTCCCATACATGTCAAACAGAGCACTTCGCTGGCCCTGTTCAAGAGAAATCTTGATGAGTGGATGGGAAAAAGAAAATTCATCCTGGGGATCACTGCAGTGGCTCTGCTTGACAGAGGCACTAGGAACTAAGGTTGGGTGGCATGATGCCAGAGTAATCCTATGGGCTAGGCTTGTAAAGGCTCCAGGGCCATTAGCCTAGTACACATCTATGAACCTATGAACTTATATGGGAGTGGCCTTATGAATTTAGTAAGGAACTGAGTAGTCACTTATTGTCAGAAAAGTTCTGTTTAGTGCTGTCCTGTCAGTGGCATGTCAATCTGCATTAAATTCACCTAGAAGAATTCAGTTTTCAGCCGTAGACCTATGATACACTTTTGCTAATAAGTCAACAAATATGTGCAGTGTTGCAGGAGATGGTATGTATGTCAACCCATTTGTAGCTGTGGGGCACCAATCAGTTAAGGTCTTTGTCATTATAGGAAGTGTTTAGCAAATTAGTAATAGACTGCTTTTGATGATCTTTAGTGCTTGTATATTGTGTGAAAATAGATGATGATGGAGTTGTAGTGTAATCTAAGGAACAAACATTACATGAGCGTATCCCTAGTTTTTTTTTTATTGATTTATTTCAATCCATGATTCTAAATGATCCCACTTATTATCGCATCTGCTAGTGTTGATTGAATGCATTTGTAACTGTTTCTGTTTTTAGGCAAGAACAAAGGGGGTATCTGTACTTGAAGTCTGAATACCTGTCAGTATTAATTATGACGGAAGAAGATGTAAGTGTACAGTGCAACTGTCAAATAGGACCATTTGAACATCTGTGTTGCCTGATCTAAGGAGCTTTGCTTTAAGAAGATGAATATTCTAACAGTGCTTTCCTGATGCAGGTCATAACAGATGTGTGAGAATAAGTAGACCAAGTAACTAAAGCCCTTAGTTCTTAGTTAGGGACAGGTTACTAATAAAGATGAGCTCTGGCAAGCAAAATGTATATCTTAGGTTAATGGATAGCTGACTGTGATATATTGCTTTGGGAAATGTGTGCTCAGCATTTGTTCCCACATTTGTGGGATTCATTGAGCATGTATTCATAGATTAGATCATATTAACAAGTGAAGTGGAGGCATAGCAATTATCTATAGGGACACACTTAATGTAGAACGATTAGATAACCACCCCCTTGACACAGGTACCACAGAAATACTAATAATTAGTTTACAACTAAACAATGACAAATGCATCATCATTTTCACAGTATGCATCCCCCCCCCCCCAGGCAACAATTCTAATACAATCGAAAGTCTCCTGAATTGGGCAGCAACCACCTATAGCCAAAAAAACAATCATTGCAGGAGATTTCAACCTTGACTGGTCCTCCTGTTCCTCTAAAGACCCATCAAAATTCAATAACCTCTTCGGCTTTACTCAAATAATCACAACACCATCTAGGATAGACAAGCATAGTAAAAAACAATCAACCCTTGATTGGATTCTCACTAATACACCCTCACTATGCCCTAGCTATGAGTGCCTCTCTGACACCCTCAGCAACCACAGATCCACTTACCTCCTTAGACAAAATGTAAACCCTAAAAAATCCATTATATACAAGCACATCCATAATACAAACCATTTCTCCCCAGATATTTTCAACATCCTCCTGAAACAATGCAATTGGTCCCTACTAAAATATCTCAAATTCAATGAAGCAACGCAGTACTTCAACATGACTTTCCTAGAAATCCTGGAGTAAGTAGCCCCCATCAGGAAAATTCATGTAAAATCAAAACCATCCCCATGGCAAACAAAACATACTAAACATCTCATGAAGCAAAGAGGCAGAGCATGGTCCATTTGTCCACCAAAAACCAAACTACCCTCCAGAACTACCAACAACAAAGAAATACAGTCAAAAGGCAAATAAAAACAGACAAAAAAACTTACTACTCAGCAGAAACATCAACATATAACCCTCACAAATTCTGGGCCTGTATAAATCAAATTCTCAGTCTTAACCACCCCTCAACTCCTAACCACTCCACCCCAAATACCACTGAAGGCATAACCACTTAGTTCAGTTCTCACTTTACAAACTCCATAATGTCCCTTCTAAATCATAGCACCATCAGTCCACTGACTGTACTCCTCACACCTCCCAGCAATCATGTAGCATTTAGCCTCAAACCAGTTCCTACAAGCTACATTAAATAACTTCTTCATCAACTGAAACCCTCAACTCCAGCAGCTGATGAGCTTCCCAATGAGTTTTTAAAACTGGCAGCTGATGCCATTACCTACCCAGTCTCCCTACTAATAAATAGGTCCATCTCTGAGCAATATGTCCCCAATTTATGGAAGATATCCCATATTATTCCCTTACACAAGGGTGGCACCTCAACTCTTCTAGCAAACTACAGACCCATCGCAATATTACCTCCCCTTGCAAAAATCCTCAAGAAATGTATACACTCTCAAACCCTTCCCTGTCTCCTGAGCAATGACCTCCTCTCAGATTCACAACATGGCTTTAGACCCAAGCATAGCACCACTTCCCCCCAATTAGCTTCACAGACAGTAAACCAATCCAGAAACAATGGCCTTTACATCTCATCTGTTTTCCTAGACATGTCAGAAGCATTTGACACTGTCTCACAGCACAAACTTCTATACCAACTAGCCACCTTAAATTTCTCGCAACACACCTTATCATGGCTACTTGTCCGACAGACAGCAAGCTGTCGAGTAGCTAGACAACATATCCTCACTCCTACCACTCTCAGTAGGATTTGCCCCAAGGTTCTATACTCGGCCCCCTTCTCTTCAGAATTTTTACCAATGACCTCAAAGCAGCCACTACCTCAGCTGACATCATACAATATGCAGATGATTCTACTCTCATCTGCTCAGCCCCCTCAATCCCTGAACTCCTGCACAAAACACAAAAAGCTTTCATAGATGTTGAAAGCTACCTTTCCACAAATCAACTAATATTAAATCCCAACAAGGCCAAACTAATATTATTTACCAGCAATAAAACAGCTCCACCACCCCCCCCCCCATCCAATTCACTATCTACTCCACCAACACCACCAAAATAGAGCCAGTAGACCATACCAAGCTGCTGGATGTCACCACTGACAAACCCCTCACCTACGACCTACATACATCTCAAACAATTAAAAAGGTTGACATAAAACTCGGGGCACTAGACAGGGCCAACCCATTCCTCACCCATACCACCAGAACAACCACTGCTCAAACCCATCTACTATCCAGCCTGTTATATACCTCCCCAATCTTCATATATGTAAAGAAAACAAATCAAAATAAACTGGAAGCCTGCTACAAGAAGATAGCCAAATTTGCCACCAATCTGTCATATAGAACACATCACTGTACTACCCTTTACAAACTAAACTGTCTGGAACTCCCAAACTTATTATGCCTCAAACAACTTGCAATTTGCCATTCCATCATCTACCTTCCAAACAATTGCCCAGCCCTAACAAAACTAGTAAAACTCTATCACCAATCGAACCCTTCACTCCTCCGACAAACTTCTTCTAGAAGCCTCTAAAAGCAAAAATAGCTCTGGAGATGCCTTATTTTCTTATCACATCTCCAAAATCTGGAACTCACTTCCTCAATCCATTCTTTCCACAGCAAACCCCTGCAAATTCAAACTTCTCATCAAAGCCCACCTGGCTAAAAACTGGTTATGCTCCTGCTCAACACCAGGCTGACCACTAGGTAAATCTAAATTACTTTCACCACCTTATATCCTATAATATTTCCACTCTGAGTCACGTCTTTATCTAGTTGCATCCTTTCTCACTCCTAATACTAGCTTATGTCATATCTCCATTGTAATTGTTTACTTAGTGAGGCTACCACCCCTAATTAGAAAGATATTAGCATCTTGTTCTTATGTCATTTACTCAACACACAATACTTGATATCCATTATATCATGGACTTTATCTTATTTCACGGTTTGTGCACTATTCTTGTCTTTTTCACCCATTTCAGTTGCATTACTTTTTTATTGTATTTACTGTTTCACTGTGTAACTTGGAGCTTGACTGTTGTTTTGTTCATTCAATTCATTTGTATTTACTTAATGTTTTACTATGTAATTTGTAGCTTTTCTCTCCGGGCTTCTGCTGAAAACGGGCCAGCTTGGCTCAATCGGACAAGCAAATGTAAAATAAAATAAAAATAAAAAAATAAAATAAATACATAAATGTAGTTTTAACCTTCAGCGTCTGCAAAGATGTTGCTCTGTGACATACTATTACTGAGGTTAGCATGATACAATGGTGTGTGTTGAGTTTTTACACTGAGATTGCAATAGTGTTCCAGTTTATCTCTGCTTCTTAATACCATTCACTCAGCTTTTGCTCCTTTGGAAAGTAGAAGCGATTCTGTTAGAAACCATCACCTTCCTTCAGAAGGGGACTGTAGAGTAAATAACAGAAAACAGAACTGTAGGAAAAGTATTTTCCTAGCCTACAAAATGCTAGAGAACCTAAAACATGTTTTTGACACAAGATTTTAACCAGTTTGTGATTTGTTAGAGGTTATGCTTGGAGAACATACTGTAGGCTTATCATCACATTCTGATGCATATGTCTCACAAAGATGTTCTTAACTGCAGGACAATAATACTTCCAGGTATGGGCATTGTCCTTTGGATTATCCTCTGCATCGTGCATCTTAAAAGAGTGTCTCTGCCATAGCAGCTACACTTTGAGGGAAGGAAATATATGCATCTTCTAATATGGATAACTTGCTATTATTTCCTTTGTCCAGAGAATCTAATCTGTAGTTTGTCTTAGACTATGAACCTGGTTTTGCAGTTTGGAATCACTATCAGAAATCTCAGAGTTCTTCTTTGTGCCATCTGAGAATATCATCTTTCTGAATCTGATTATGTACTCAAGTCATCACAGTGTGTTCCTCTGTCTGGTAGGAATTGCAGCTATGTTTTGTTTTCCAAGTCAGGGACTCCATATCTGTCCAAATTTAGCAGCATTTTATCAGAATTCTGGGCTGCACATGGGCTGCACTTTTGGTGGCCCTATGGCTGGCTTTCTACATGAGACCATTTGTTGGCTATTACAGGTACAGTTATATAGCACTCAGAGACCTGGATGAACAGATCTAAGTGTCCTCAATGGCAAAGTGAGATTGTGGTGCAACAGGGTAAGGGAATTTGTCCTTACCTCTCTGCTGTGTGATCACAGAGTTGAAAAGTATAACTAGAAGGGGGTAGGAGTGGGGTGCAGGGGGAATTGCCCCATAAAAAAACATTACTTTGTTTCTGCAGTATTCAGTCATTTTAGATTCACTCCAAAATGATTGCTTTCTTTTGATTCACTCTTTTCTTCATTCGATATTTAATGAGACAGTCATCCATCCACAGCCTGTTTTCCCATTTTTGTACATGGGGTCAAGGTGTCACTTCAACAATGACAATAATCTAGATCCAAGGTTCACACTTCGGGTGGCTAGCCCTGTTGCAGTTGTTCTTCAACATCACACACAAGCACATTTAGTGTGTCCATTCCACTTACTGCATGTCTTTGGAATGTGGGAAGAAATTGGCAAACCATGAGGAAGCCCAAGCACACACAGGGAGGACATGCAGACTCCACACAGAAGGCAAATCAGTTTAGAATGAACCAGGCAACCTCTACTGTGAGGCAACAATGCTAACTGCTTTACCACTGTGCCACCTTTCATTAGATAATTTATATATATATATATATATATATATATATATATATATATATATATACATACACACACACATACATATATATATATATATATATATATATATATATATATATATATATATATATATATATATATATATATAACCTGGTTAGGTAGACTGCAATATAGGTCAAAGACTAAAGGAAGAGAAGCAATGCAAACATAAGAAGTACGAGAACCCAGACTTTGCAATACTGCAAGGATAATGCTTAAAAAGGCAACATCAGGAGTATATATATAATAAAATAAAACAAAAACTACCTTAATAGTTAATGGTGGGGGGTAACAATATGATGATAAAACAAATTGTAAATGCAATGTTTTTAGACTCTTATCCTGCTTATGAAAGCACCATCATCTGAGCATATGTAATTCCTTGGCAGACTTACTTTCCAGGTCCAAGGCATGGACTTTTGAGTGGGGACTCTAGATTTGGTTCTGGAAAAGCTAAAGAGGTTTGGGAGGCCTGTAACAGGGCCACACCTGACTTTTTTATCCCTCTTGTGGAGCATAAATTTTGTGTGTGTATACATACATATATATATATATATATTATATATATATATATATATATATATATATATATATATATATATATATATATATATATATATATATATATATATATATGAGAGAGAGAGAAAGATTATTTATATATATATATATATATATATATATATATAGAGAGAGAGAGATTATATGTATATATGTATATATATATATATATATATATATATATATATATATATATATATATATATCCCCAAATGTCTTTCTTGCACAGTGTGTTTCCTTCAGCAAGAAGGGTGACAGTGCAGTAATGACTTCCATAGCTACTGCTGCTAACAGACTTGGTTTCCTCTGCTTCAGTAGCTGTGTCCATGATTCTGAGGAACCTTATGAAACAGACTAATGTAAGCAAGTTCTCGAAGATGTCTCCTTAACATGTCATCAGTATTTTCACAGATTATATTGTGGATATGAAACCAGCTACAAGATGAACTTACTTTTCCAAGTAAAAATTGCTTGACCTTTGTATGGCATTCAAGACCTTTCTCTTGCATATGTCTACATTTCTTGGCAGTCTGCTTTCCTTGCCAAAGTTAAGCTTGACTTAAGTGGCAATGAAAGTTCATTTGCCAGATTCCCTACTTACATTGAATTTGGAGGCTCCTGAGAAATAGTCCAACCTGATGTAGTTCATACCTTTCTTAGGTGGATCCTGTTCATAAACTTCCACTGCAATTTCTTTTGAAGTCTGTAGTCATTTCCTTTGAGCCATTGGCTCATGCAGAGTCGCAATTCTGTTTTAACTGCATTTCTGCTGGATGCCATCTCAGCTTAGAGGATTTCAGTGCATCTTACCTTGTCAAACAAATTGATAATACTGATGTTTTATTAGGATAGAGTATGATTCTACAGACTCTCTAATTGCATTTTGAGTGTTGTTTGCATAACCATGATCATCATAAGTATCGATGTCCGAATGTACCTAGATAAAACATTTCTGTGTCGATTTATGTTTTTGTAAATCTATTAGGACAACATTCTTCTAGGTACATTGAGTGTCAGTGGAGTCATCAGCCACTTTCTTACAATTCATCTGCATCAAACTGAATGTGTGTCCCACCCAGGGCACGACTGATATTATAATGCAAGCTGTTTTTCAAGGCTTTATTAACAATGCGCCTTTCATTGGTCCTGATTGCTCCCAGTATTCCAGATGTTAACTGCTAAATCTTCGATTTCTTTCTTTCTTTGGGACTTTCATTGCATGTTTTCCACTTGCTTTTTGACAGTTCTGTAACAGTGTTTTGTCTGTCCTGAATGTGTTGCTTTCCTTCTGGCAATGACTGTGTACTTTTTGCTGCAGTTCAGACTGGCATCAGCGTGTGCATGTGTGTGTCTGTGTGAAACTCTGGTGTTCTTGCAGCTTGTATGTTAAAAAGAATAATCTCCCTTTGCTGTGAAAACTTAGCCAGTTTGTTTGTTCTTTTTAGGGATAACAGAACATGCTTTCTAGTTGTATCTCCACCTGGATTTGATGAAAATAGCCTCAGTGAAGCTAGAAAAAGGAGGTTATGATATGAACTTTGGTTACTGAGCTGCAAAATGAAAGTATGATCTTGCACTTGTACTGTTAATTACTGGGAGAGCTAGCAGAGATATGTAACTGGAAATGTCAACAGAGGATTGGAACACAGATGGAAGTATGTCAGCTTAATAACTAGGCCTGATACCATGTGACTGGAAAATAACATTGTATTGAGATCTAATGAAAACAAATCATATGGCTATAAATCATATCAGCTTGGGTATGGTCAGAACTCAAATTTACCTTTTAATCTGACTAAGCTGCCTGCTCTAGAAATGACTACCAGGAGTATAGCAGCACATATTTCTTCACTACGTGCATCAAGGAGAGTAGAATATTTGGTCAGAATTTAGAGCACACTACAGAAACAACTTTGGTTTGAAACAGGAAATTAGGTATACTACTAAAGGGCTAACTATGCAGAGTAAAGAGGTACCAGAATAGTTGATGGTCAGGTTGGAGCTACATTATTTGGGTCTATTGGTATTAATAAGACTGCATTATTCCAGTCTTTATGATGTCTTTGTGAAATCAAGATGGAAACAGAGGACCAGTAGGTTAGTACAAATGCCAGCTGTGAGGTGAGAGACTACCAGAAAGTACACAGTCATTACCATAGTACAAAAGAACGCAGAAAAACAGAAATTAAACTAAGATGGAGAACTCTGAATTGAGTAAGGAAGAATTTGGTACAGAAAGAGTGAAATAACCATAGGTGCGGCAGTTTGGCTGTAGCCACAGTGATAAAATTCAAACCATAAGCTTTGTGGTCAGTAGGGTACAGCATACAGTTGAAATCTTAGGGTAGGCTGGTAGGAACTAGTGTAACTTTAAAGTTTTCTATCCAGCTGATATTACAAACACAGAAGAATTTGATAACAGCTTACATGTATCAGGTAGCCACAATGATCCAGAAACTGATCAGATACCTCCCTCTGACTCCCATATGAAGCATGCTATATTACTGTCTGATGCATATCAATTGAGTCAACAAAACAGAATGAGATATAGAAATGGAAACATAATGATGTTTTTGAAGACATCAATAATGTTAATCAGAAATGCATCCCCATTAGGTGGTTGTGCACCTCAAAGAAACCCCAAAAGTAACACCCAAAGTATGTCTTGTGGTTAGAGTTTTGAAGAACTTTCCAGAAGATTCACCAACATGTGCGTCACAGTCTCTTCATTTCCTTTTGGACATAATCTGTAAAAAGCATTAGACAGTTAATTCTATGGGCATTACATTTATATTTTTGCACGTGTGGAACTCTGTTGTGATATTTATGCATGTTCCCCTCCAGAGTCAAGTAGTGTGAGGCAATTCTGGAAAGTCAAGATGTGTCTGTGATCTCTTAGATGCATCACTTTACTGGTATAACAAAGTAAAAGACCTCAATATTAAGTCAACAGGATAAAGTCACAGATTTACCCTGCCATATTCTGCTGACCATTTTAGATAACTTTGTATGGAGTGACTCGCAAAACTTTGCCAGTTTAGTTATTCCCTACTTAAAAGCTACCTTTCAGGTTACCACTGAAGAGCATAACCACTTCTGCCATGTATAATTGTACATGAATAGTACTAAAATCACTGTCTGTTGTCATGCAACCATCAAAGGCAATGTAGTAGGATGCTTCCTTTATTTTACTTGAGATGTGCATAAGTCAAAAACAGGAGAATTTTTTTTTTTTGTAAATAAGCTAAAATGTCCCCATCATGGCCCCAAATGTAAAAAATAAAATGTTGAAGGAAGAGGCAAACCAAAAAACATTTAAAAAAAGTTTGATTTTCAGTCCTTAGTACTGCAACCTTTACCTCTCCCCCCAACTTACCTAGCCCCCTCCTTTTATCCCCCTTTTCTATGTTAAGAAATTTCATACAACGATCTTGTTCCCCTTCTAGAAAACATACGCCTGGATGCACCCACCCCGCCCCCCAGTGTAGACAAACCTACTCCTTTGGTTTATATCACTATGCAAAGACTTCCTTGCCACACCTGTTCTACATATTTATAACCTCTGCTTAATTCAAAATACAGTGCGAGACATATGAAAGACTGCTTCGGTTAAACCTCTTCCAAAACAGCCTCAGGCAGTAAATACCTCCCATTTCCACCAAATCTCCATTCTCCCTACACTTGGGAAAATATTTGAAAAAAATAATCTACAACCAACTGTCCTCTTAATTCAGCAGTACTACCTCCTCACTCTTAAACAGCATGGATTCTGGGCTGGTTGGAGTATGATGACAGCACTATGGTCACTTACAGATGAGATCCTTCTCAAGATGGATAAAGGGAACCTTTCAGGAGCTCTCTTCATTGATCTTACTAAAGCTTTTGATCTAATTGGCCACTCCCTGCTCCTTTACTCCCTCTACCAAATCCAGATTAGTCCCAACATTGTCACCTGGTTTGAACATTACTTAACAAATAAGTATTTCAGAGTCATATTAGGCCTATCCCTTTGCCACCATCACCCCTTACCAGAGGACTGCCCCAGGGATCCATACTCTACCCTCTTTTGTTTTCACTCATTATTAATAAGCTGCCACCTGATCTCCCTAACCTTCCTAGCACTCCTTACATAAATGACATTATTATTCTTCGATCCAGTTCCTCACACTCAGCTATTCACACCCAGCTTCAGTATGATCTCAACTTCCTTAATTGTTGCCTAAGCAACCATAAGTAACTCCTAAACCCCCTCAGACAAAAAGTATCATATTTGGAACCTCACAAAAGCTGAAAAAGACTCCTAAAAATCTCAACATCTCAGATCTCAACAGTTGCCAAATAAAAACCACATCCGTTAAATACTTAGGTTTATGAATAAGCCAGTCACTTAACTTCCAAAGTCACATAGAAAATACTGGGAAAAAGATCAGTTCTCTTTTATTCTAGTCCTGGAAAATATGTCCCTTTTTCTACAGACCAGCTAGAGCTGCAATAGGCAAAGGAGTTGTCCTTGTTCATCTTGACTGCAGGCTTCCCCTCATGCCCACTGCTTCTAAAAAAATGTCATCCACCCTACAGTCCACTAAAAACAAAATATGCCAGTTCTTCCCCTCAGGAACACTTCTGCATCACCATCTCCAAGGCTAAATGGCTACCATTCTCCTTCAGAGTTGAGATACTCCTATTGTCTCTTGTTGTCAAACTACTAGGTGTCTTTACACCTTTTACAGTCAAACTACATAAGAAAACCACACCCTACAACTTCTGCAACCTCTCCCAGTTAACTCCCTCACTCCAGACAGCAAACTAAACTGTACTGTACCAACCATTCTTTCTGCTTTCTTGCACCCAAACACTGGCAATCTCTAGCCATTCACCTAAAAGAAGTCTCCTGTTTCTCCACCTTCAGAACTCAACTCAAAAGACAACTTCATCAAAAATCTGATTGGGTGCGCTTACTCAATCTCCCTCCTTTCCTGCATCACTTCTACTTTGATCCTCTCATCTCAGCTCCTACTTCCCTCTCATATTTACTACTAAAAGTAATTCAAATTTGATTTTCTACTCTGATAGTATTATTTACATATTGTATCATTTGTCTAGGGGGTTATTTATGTTCCATGATTACTGTGTTTGTGAATTTGATGCATTTTTCTTTTTTTGTGAATCTGTTCACCCGGGTTATGCCTGCTAATGGTCTATAGGGATCAGTGTACTACCCCAGTAAACAAATTAAAATAAAATAAATTGTGCACCTTCATCCAACATGTATAAAATAAAGGACTTTAGAAAAAACGTACAAAGAACTATTATTTATATATGTCATCTAAAATCATGTGATTTAAACATCATGTGGCCTGAATAATGAGATCAGTTTAATGGTCTCCATGTTTTAAAAAAACTTTTTATACTGATGTAGTATAATCATTGAGATCAGGATGATGGTCAGCATTATGTTCCAGTGGCAAAAAAAATTCCTTTGGCACTAATAAGTTTATGAAATAGCACCCCTTTGATTTAAATGCACAGCATCTAAAATGGAAGAAGTAAGCTTTCTATTGTCCACTCAGTTCATATCTATATAAGACACTCAATGTATTTTGTTTTTAATGTCATGTAAGTGCTCATATATTTGTTTCAAACTCTGTTTTCCATACATAAAAACAGCTGTGGCGTGTACTTGCAGCAATGTATATAATAAACTGTTAGCACATTTAAAATGTTTTTACTGAAATAACTTTCCTATAATTTCCATCACTGATAAATGGTCTCTCTGAAATGTATCTGCAATACTTACACAGGTTCATAGCATTATTTCAAGAAGCTTACTGAAACACCCAGTGCACCCCTGTTTGAACTCTGAATAGTTCCAGTAGCCAGTGTTGAAAGAGTCTCCACAGTTATGGAAAGGACTCTCATTTGTATGGATAATGTGTGCAGGGTGACATGACTCACATTTGTATGGATAATGTTGAGGGGTGACACATCAGTCAAGACCTGTACAATGTCCTGATGGACTGTAAGGCAATCAGTAATGTCTTATCAGTGAAACTGTGGCAAGTCAGCTGCTGACCGTACTGTTTACGTTGGTGCTAAATTGTGCCACTTGCATACAGTCAGGGACATGCAGCACTTGGGACTTCAGTATACTGTTTAATGACAGCTGCTGTATTTCAAACATTTTTGAGCAATGCAACAGTGATGCCTTTGGCATGTGTTTCTTCTTTAGCACACAACTTCATCACAGTTTCCTATGTAGACAACTATGAATTGTGACTGTGTACACCTTGCATACATTTTAGTGTTATCCAGAATTATTTTATTTCCCAGTTCATTTGCATGCTATTATACAACCATTTGCTTAGAGGTTTAGCTTCTCATCTTGGCTCATTGCACTGAAGTGCAAATGCTGCTATGAATCAGTATGGTCTTTGCCTGTCTTTATATTGATTAACTTGTCTGTGAATTCTAGCCATAGACACCACTGTCAAGATTCAGAAGCCAGCCTTAAGTATAATTTGTATTATACCATCTTCAGCATAATTTTGTTGAACTGTGTTGCTGAATTTTCATGTGTGCACTACTAATTTGTGATGGCTCTGTGTTAGCATTTTTTCTCAGTTACCAGTTTAGTGACAGTCATGTGGCTGTGAATGTGATCCATATTTGGGAGCAAACTTGTGTTTGTGTATCAAAATACACAATTAGTGGGATAAACATTTGAGTAAATGTACCCATACAATCTTTTGGGCGACTGTGTGTGGCATGATCTAAATACATGCTGCCTTTAAGTCAGGCTTAATATTTCTAAGGAGTACATCACTGGCACATTTAAGGATCACTATGAAATACTTAGCTTGTGTTCACAAAGATAGATGAACTTGTAGGACATGAAATTGAGTCACATAACTAATGGACTACACTGTGCTTATTAACTGTCAACAAATCTTGCTTTTTTTATTGTTTTAACGGCACACAGCCATATTCCAAGTCTAACCACAACATTTAAAGAAATTAGGACTTTGTATCCAAGGCAGTTGATTTCTGGTTGCAAGATTTTCCCATGCTTTGAGCATTGCTATGGAGAAGAGTTGCTAGTAAATGTGTCTGTGTGGAACTGTACCACAATACAGCTGATCTTCATTTTGTATTAGTTTTAATCTCAGACTTTCTGGATACTGAGTTGTGACTACCTGTATTCCCATTCAGCTTGATAACTTCCTGCATAGTTTTGTGCTAAAAATGTATACTTGATAAAGTGTTTGCATACCCCTACAGGGACAATCAATCAGTTGAGTATATTTGTGCTGTTAACAGCACTGGTTGCCATTGATGTTAGGGGTTTGTTTCTCCTTTAGTTGCAGTCTAAGTGTACCACTGAGGTTTTCCTTTCCAGTCAGGAAGTGGCAGTTTGAATCTCTTAGAATCTGTGCAGATTGTTTTTCTCAAGAAGGGCTATTTACATTCCTGTGAAGTATTTCACATGCTGCACTGTACCTCTGTAGACTCTCCAGGCCTTGTCTGCATTTTCCAAATATTCTGCCAGATATTCAAGGTATTTCCTGCATTTATTACCTTTTGGCACTTGTTCCACCTCTTAAAATGTGCCAAGTACTTCAGTTTTCAGAATACCTGGTCTACATGTGAGTGGCAGTTGTGTTTGCTTTGAACCTGGCCAACTGGAGTTGAGGTAAAAAGTTATAATTCACCAGTTTCATAAGTAGTTACTAGGCTTGCAGTCCAGCAGACCACTGAAGAGCCTAGTCCAATTTCCTGTTTGTCACCAAGCACTGTCTAGTTAAATGAATTGCTGGAGGTGGAGGTCACACTGTACCTAAATCAGGGCTGCGAGATTTTGACTGTGTACCATAGAAATTACAGCTTACAACCTTAACACTCTGCAGCAACTGCCAATATTTTGGTGGTGGTTGCAGTTGGATTGCGAAATATTGTTAGTATGCGGAAAATCCAGTGAATTTGTTGAGATGCATTTATTTATTTTAGTTTATTATTTATTTATACCCTCCTCTGTCACTTGACCACATTCTGTTTAGATTTTTTCCCATTTGTTCTCCCATTTCATGCCATCACTAGGCTGCTGGGTGGAGGGACAAGAGAAATAGAGTTGCAGTTCTCCGCCTGTGAAATTAAGGTATTTATCTGGTTACACATAACGGCAGTTTACACTGTTGGGTGAAAGGGCTGCATGATAGGTACAGTGCCTGTGCATTTTCTCACAAACCCAAAATTCTTCACTGGAGTGTTTGTACATTCCTTAATGACATTGTGCCCCTGGAATTTCAGTGCTTAGAGATTATCTGCCAATAGCAGTACCATGGCAGGCCTCTAGTAACCTCTTCCCCCAGGATGAACAGGCACACACATCCCCATCCTTCTCTGACCTGGCTGGCATCATGAGTATTTGGCTGCATTAGCTGAACATGTGTTTACTTAAATACTGCCATACCAGCTGAACATGAATGTACTTGGATGCAGCCTACACTAGCTGAACACGGGTTTGCTTGGGTGCAGCCTACACTAGCTGAACACAGGTTTGCTTGGGTAGTGCCACATGAGTTGAACATGGCTTTGCCTGGGTACTGCCACACCAGCTGAACATGGCTTTGCCTGGGTACTGCCACACCAGCTGAACATGGCTTTGCCTGGGTACTGCCACACCAGCTGAACATGGCTTTGCCTGGGTACTGACACACCTGCTGAACATGAGTATGCTTAGGTACTACCACACTAGCTGAACATGGGGTGCTTATGTGCTATCAGAATACAAACCTCTACATCATGGAGCTAGCTTTGCACTTGCTTAAATTAACTTCACAATAGTTAATCAGACTGCTTGTTTTTGTTACTGCAGTGCCACTCACATTGGTGTTTACCGGAGTTGATCTAAACTTCTAATGGCTGCTGATCTGAATGAAAATGGAAGGGCTGTTTTTTTTACTCAGCTGTTACACATATCTGTAACACTTGCTGCTGTTATTTTTTGTTTGTTTTATTTTCCAATAAATACCAATGCTTAGCGCAGAACCCTCTCTAACTTTATAGCCAAATGATTTTTTTGAGATCAACAAAGAAGCAGCTGCCCTTTTATTGCAGTAGCTTGGTTTTCTTGAAAGTAACTAATAATTTGTACTTTCTCAGACAAATGCATACTTTTCCAGTTTCATTTGTCTATTCATAACACACTATTTTTTTTCTTTTTATATATTTTTGTAGGGTCAGATTTTGCTAATATGAGTTCATGAACTTCATTATATGCACTAAAAACAAAAATTCTGAAAAAGTACTGGAATGTAATGATTTTGCATTTTTCATAATAAATCCAGATGCCACTTTCATTTGAGCAGTCAGTGTTTATTGAGCTACCAGAATTTAATTTCATGTTTCACCTGAGACAGTATCTTTCTAGTGTAACACTCCTTACAGTGGTATTTAATATCAGTACTAAGCATAACTCTCAACATCTTAGCATAAATAATCTGGACAAAGCCTAAAATAATGAGAAAACAACGCCTCAAAAATAGAGACTGATTGTAAATATTTCTGTTAAACTTAGGAAGTTGCTAGAATAACAGGATTTGTGTTCCCATGCATTTTCTGAAGGATATGAATTCCGAAACTCAAATGTATGTCATTATTCACTGAGTTCAGGCCTCAGTGATTTGCTAGAAAAAACAATATTTTACAAGGAACAGACTGAAAGTATGAGGCACAAATCTGGACATTATGTGAAAATCTAGACAGATGAGAGGTATGGTACGAAGTACTGAACCATGCTCCTGCATGAGTGTAGAAACTATAATCTTTCTGGCCTTTTTGGAATGTGGCCCATTTCTTCTCTTCCATTTGTGCTGGGAACATTATCTATGAATGATTGCCTTATCCACTTTTCTCTTATACTCATCTTTATTTATTTATTTATTTATTAATCTTTAAAAACAAAAAAAAAATTAGAGAACCTGGAACTGGTTAAAACTAAAACTGAAAACTAAAACCAGTAGCCAAAGCTCCCAGAGTGCATTAACTATAATAACACAATCAAAAATACCCTCCATAAAGGTTAAGCGCTTTCGTTTTATGTATGTTTGTAAGACATCTTCAGAACCTTTTAAAAAACAACAGGCAGAACTTAAATACTACAAAAAGAATGAAACACACTTTCTTCCACATCCAATGAACACTCACTTTTTTTTTACCTTTGTTAAATGGGCAAGTGTGCTTGTTTTTATACACTTTTCATGCATAACCTGAGTAACAAAGGCAAGAGTAAAGGAAATGTGTGCTCGCGTGCACACGCACACATCTGTCTACATACACACATCTGTCTACATCTTTCTCTCTCTCTCTCTCTCTATATATATATATATATATATATATATATATATATATATATATATAAAACATATATAGACACAAACACACATATATATATATATATATATATGTATGCATGTATGTATGTATATATATATATATATATATATATATATATATATATATATAAAATATGACAGCAGTTTAATGCAGCCAATTTACCAGAACTAGCACTTTTTTGGAAAATGAAAAGAAAACTGAGTACTCGGGGGGGGGGGGGGGGTGCAGACATGGGGATAAGATATAAGCTCCAGACAGTAAACTGAAGTCAGAACTGAACTTTGTACATTCTAGAGTTGCAAGGGAGAGATCTCCTTATTTCTTGGTCAAAATGCTATTCATCTTGCAAGTCTGGTTGGAACTTCACAACATGTCTGTTATGAAACAAGTTAACCACTGTTGTATCTGCATTACCACGTAGTAGATAAAATAATTTAGCTAACATTAACAGGTTGCAGAGGCACAGTTAAAGTGAAACAAAGCAGGCAGTCACCCTGGATACAGAGTGTTAGGGGGTACAGCTGGCAGATCCTGGTCAGTCTTCAATACATTACCAGTATTTTCTGAATGATGGTATTGCATTTGCATTCAGAACCGAAGCGCTGTTCCTCTGTCTCTTAAATGCATTAATGACATTCAGAAAAGAATGCTGGCACTGAATTGTGGTCAGAATTTAGAAATGAAGTGTGGGACATAAACTTTAGCAGCTGTTATTTATTTATTTTTTTGTTTGCTCAAGTCAACGCCGAAGAGTATTTTTTGTTCTCCTTAACTTACTTAAAGTTGGTGGAGAAGGCTATGGGTTGTATTCCCACAACATGCAAATGGATTGCAGACACTGCTGCGTTGCCTACTGGTGGTGCTGCGCTCCTGAGTGTTTCACCCTTTGGGTGAGATTTTAAACAGACGTCGC
Organism: Protopterus annectens; assembly: GCF_019279795.1. Taxonomy (NCBI): domain Eukaryota; kingdom Metazoa; phylum Chordata; order Ceratodontiformes; family Protopteridae; genus Protopterus; species Protopterus annectens. The sequence goes on from NC_056750.1 coordinate 683,128,796, forward strand.
ATCTGTGGGAGGTGGTGGTAGCTGAGGTGGATGTAAAACATTGTATGGCACCAACTGAAAAGAGTAGGGAAAGTTCCCCTATGTTCTGGCCAAAATTTCCCCTAGTACTATAAATACAACCTTAGGTCTCCCCTGAAAAGTTGCCATTATCCTAATGGGACTGATCTGACCAACAAAGGATCAATAAAAGTAAAATAAAATAAAATGATGCACTCCACTGAGTATTGTGCAAGCTTATGAAAGTATGTTTGAGCTGTAAGTCACCCAGTACACATTTCATGTACTTTTACTAGAAAGTGCTTCCTTGTAGCCTCTTTAAAGAAGTTTATCCTGAGGAGTTAACTATGTGTATGTGTCAAAGTTTATGAAGGTAATTGTAGTCAACATGCAGTGTAAGAACAACTGTCTAGCTTCCTATCAGAAATATGAAACTTGCAAGGCCTGACACTTCAAAAAGTAAACCACAATTCAAACCGAAAAGCAGTGAGTTGTGAAACTCATTAGAATTTTCAAGTGTTTTTGCAGGTGGTCATCACTCCCTGTACATTACAATATGAACATGCTTGTCCCCACAGTCCTACTTAATATATACAAACTGAGAGATGACTATAATTTGCACATGCTCCAGTCTTGAATTTAGTTTGTTTTCCCCTTTCACACGTTTATTTCTGTTTTGAGGATTGCAACTGAAGTTTGCATTTCTAGGTAACAAGTGGCGTTTTGATTGCTCATTATCCAAAGCAGGTCATGTTGTGATGAGTGATGTCCTAGCCCAATGAGTACACTGATCAACTGCAAGTTTCGTGAGGAAAGAGGTACATAGCTTTGGATTTGTATTGCTGCACCTGATCATGTCTCTTTTTTGGCATCATCTTGGTGAATACATGTCACTGATTTCCATTTTTTATTTCCTTGGTACCCTCCTTAACATTACTCCGACACTAGTCCCAGCAATATACTAGTATTTTTGTGCTGAAATAAATTATAAAACTATCCTGTTGCTATTTTTACAGAAAATAAATACTCTCAAGCAAGATCTTCTCAAGGTCACAAATGCACTACTTTGGCTTAGATCTTCATATTAGGGGAGGTGGTTTTATAAGTAAGGTTTGTGGTGTAATTAGAAAATCTCCAAGCAAGACCATCCCAACTCTCTCATCTGCTTCTGGCTCCATGGCCACCTTCACAGACAGGTTCATTTTTGAAGGGAATGTAACTTTATGATGACATTACTATATCATATGTTCCTTTTTGACTATCTTTTCTGCTAATCAGAAGCAGGCAACTTCAAAAAAAGTTTGATATCCTTCTCTCCTATTTTCCCTCACAGCATAGTACATTTATTCAAGGTGCAACTTTAGTAATCATTTCTTCAGCAGGTGAGGCTAATATCTGCATCCAGGCTACCCTCTCTAAGGGTAGTGAGTGCCTGTGGACAGCTCTGTCCCTCTCTATTCCAGGACTGGCCTGCCTGTCATCCCTATAAGCACCATAAGTCATCCAATCTACTAGTCAAACTTAGGACACCTGAGGAATAGTCAGGACTTTACCTCTCTGTACTACTGGTACATTTTTAATTAGTTTCACTTGTTTAGTTTATTTTTTTTGTTAAGCTTATTTTTGTCTCTCTGTGCTGTCTTTCAGTTTTGGGCAGTACAATAGAAAGATTGGTTTGTTTGTTGCTAGGGCAGTTTCTTAAACATCCCACTGCCAGGGCTCCAGTGATTACATACACCACATCTTAAGCCACTCATGTAGCACCCTGTATAATTGATTGGAGTATCAGGACAAAAATCAGTTTTTAGAATGTTTTCAGACTCCCCACTTAGCTGGGGGGGTGTATGTCTTACTTCCCACAGGATAATATAATTCCCCATCTTTTAACAGAAAGGACCTTGACATGATTATAGGTTTGAAAGAATATCATCAAGACAGGTTGCTTTCAGTGAGAGATATGTACCTCACAAAAAAAAAAACAAGACAAATACTGTCACAGAAACTGTATAATCATTTTGGGGGGCAGGTAAGCAAGTGCTGCACTTATACTTCTCAGCTGTCCAAAATTTTGCAGAATGTCCATTTTTGCCCCATATTTTTAGGCTGCTCTTCATAAAATTTGATTTTCTGGCAAGTCATTGACAACTTGAAGTCACTAAATGATGGACATTTGAGTTTCAGACACTTATTCTTCAGAAAAAGCATGCTAATGCAAGTCATGTTATTCTAACAACCTTCCAAGTTTGCAAGAGCAGTATTTAAAATCTTTTTCTGATTTTGGGCTTTGACCTCCATTATTTTTGGCTTTGTCCAGAAATCATGCAATAAGAAGTTGAGAGGTATAGCTGCAGTCCAGTAGTAGTAGTTTTAAACAGATCTAGTGTTTGTCATTGTTGAATGTTGACTTGCACTTTGAATCACCTACAATACCGTACCAGGGGAGGGTAAATATAGGTAGAGTTAGTTATTAGTAATATGCAGCAGACAAGACATTATCTAATTATTGGTTGACTGGCAGTAGCTTGTGGATATACGAGTTTCATTGCTCTAAGAGTGAACCATGTGCTCTGCTTCCTTTCTTCTTCTAGATTCCCATTTGCAGTCAGGTCAGACACAGCATCAGGTTTATAACCATTAAAACCCACCCTACATAACACACACTATCTGTTACATCCTTAAACGCTTTGATAAATGTATTTAGGGACACAAATTGTGACTTCATGTGAGAAACCTGCAGCAGAACAGATAGAGAAAAAGCATTGATCAGAGATTAAATAAGGTACATTGCATGGATGGTAAGTTCTTAGACTTTCACAGTGAGACTCTTTCAAACTGCAGAACGGTCAGTGATCCTCCTTAGGATAGTCCATGCCTCACTATATAAACAAAAATAATATGGTTTGTGGTACAGAAGTAGGATTATACAAAATCTGATTGCATATCCCAGTCAGTGTGCCCATTGCAAAATGAGCTTATCCCAATAGAAACAAGTCCGGCCACTGAAGTTTTCTTCAGTGTTTGGCTTTTTTGTTAAAATAAGCTCATTTACTAATCAGTAAATTATTTTACATGGATCACAATAAAATATGTGTAATATCAGGGATGTTCTGCAAAATTCTAGGCAGTTATGTGTAGCGACAATATGATTAATTGTACAACTGGGTAATTATGCCTCTTAACTGTCAACAGTTTTGCTGAGTGCTTTTCTTCATATTCTTGCCCTTTCTGTCAAAATCTTTGTTTTTTTGTTTTTTTTTTGTAAATCATTTATGATTTCTGTTATTCAATAATGCCATATATTAGAGTTTTCTACTTCCTCATTTACAAAATGCAGCTTCACTATAACCTGATACAAAGCTTGACTTTTAAAGACCTGTCTGTGAACAAACTATCTTACAAGTAACCAGAGCCGGTGTTAGCATTTTGGGGGCTCCCAGCAAATGTCAAGTTGGGGGCCTCTTTGGCACATTCAATCCAAGTACCCCCCTGTCATTACTACCACCCCTCCTAAGCAACCTTTTTGTTCATGCTGCAGACTTTTTTTGTAAATCATTTATGATTTCTGTTATTCAATAATGCCATATATTAGAGTTTTCTACTTCCTCATTTACAAAATGCAGCTTCACTATAACCTGATACAAAGCTTGACTTTTAAAGACCTGTCTGTGAACAAACTCTCTTACAAGTAACCAGAGCTGCTGTTAGCATTTTGGGGGCTCCCAGCAAATGTCAAGTTGGGGGCCTCTTTGGCACATTCAATCCAAGTATCCCCCTGTCATTACTACCACCCCTCCTAAGCAACCTTTTTGTTCATGCTGCAGACTTTTAGGAGTGGTACGCACAGAATGACTTGTAGCTACAAAGCTCTTAAGATTCCAATAGGCCTGTGTACCACACTGTGTTTGCCTATCTCACAAAGGAACATTCACAGTGTCTGGCATTTAGTTCCAACAGTGATGCATTACAATAACTATATGCCCCCCCCCCCCCGCACTACACACACACACACACACACACACACACACACACACACACACACACACACACACACACACACACACCTTTCTGTCTCCCCCTATCTTGGGCTCCCTATACTATGCACATTACTTTTTTTATTCCTTTTCCTCACATTTTGCTTTACTCTTCAGCTTTTTCAAAAAGCCATAACTTTCTGTATGCTCTGATGTGCTTTTTATTTATTTTTTTCTACACAGCTTTTTCATCCAGTGATGGCTTGAGCAGAAGTTATGATTAAGGAAAGAAAATCAGTGTTGCTTTTCGGCTTTAGTTTTCCTTGCATCCTTTAAAGCACCTTTCTTGACCAAGACAACACAGTAATAAATATTTAGGAAATAATTCAATTAAGCCAGTGCCCCTACAAGCTATAGGGCTTATGGATGCTCTGGGATGCAGTTTACAGCATTTTCCCAATCTTTTAATCCAATGGTGGCCTAAACAAAAATCATGAGTAAGAAAGGCATTTCAGTCTTGTTTTTTTCTTTCATAGAAGACCCAAGTTGTGCCCAATGCTTAATGTTCACAGCTAACAAAACAGTAGCACACAATAAACTAACAAGACCATTGTGAGGATTCACAGGCCCTGTCTGGGAAAAATGCCTGCTTCTCTTCCCTTTCCACCCCAAAAAGACAGTTTCTGTTTATGCATCCCTCTGGTGTTAGGGATGAAAGCAGAGGTTCAAATTGCCATAGTCATATATTTCAAGTGACTGTTGACATTCATATACAGAGCATTATTCTTTAATCCTCATCCCATACCCCTCCAGCCACCTGTATACATGGTAATAGACAATAAAATCCACGAACTTCAGGCTCCTTCTTTACTTTGAAAACTTTAATTTTAGATTTTACTTTAAAACAGCAAAGTTTTTAAGTATTTAAAACAGCCAATATATATATTTATACATTTATTATATTTATTTTATTTGTATCATTACATTTTAAATGTTTTAAATATTTTTATACATTTGTTATACGAGATGAAATCTTACTGCAACGTAATAATTTGGTGGCAGGTTTATACATTATTATACTTAAAATGCAAATATGCAAACAACTTAAAGGTTTTCTAACCATTTAACACCATAAACTAAACTATTGTTATTTGTAAAGTAAAAGAAAACCTTATTTTGTGTTTTATCTTAATGAATTGATTATATTACATTTATATTTATGGTCATCACACATAGATTTTTAGTATTTATGTTTAAGTTATGTGTATTAAATTAGATTCAATTTATCAATTAATTAATTTAATGATGTTTAGAGGGACTATATAAAGGTGTATTTTGTTAAGGGTTGTTGTTTCTGAGGAAGTTGGGGCAGGAGCCCTGACGAAAAGTGTATGATTATTTGCACACTTCAAGTGGAATAAAACGTCTTCGTGTAAAAGTTTCCAGTACTTGTTTAAATATAACAACAGCAGTGCTATCAGCGATTATCCTGGTTTTGGTGCCTGAGTGAGGTGGAGCGTTGTGTAAACTATTGTTATATTGAAACTAAGAACTGTATGTTGCTAGTAGTTCTTTACTCAGGTATTCAACATAATCAGCACACAGGAGATTTTTAAAAAAGTATTTTTTCTGGAAACAAAGAGTTAACTAACTGACAATTAAATAATTAAATGTTTAATTGATCACATGACTGCACATAACATTCCTGTATAAAAGGTCAAAGAAAATGGCTTGTAACTTGTCTTGAAAAAGCCTGGGAGAGCCTGGGTGAAAGCGCTTGATTTATTGTGGTTTTACTTGTTCTTTGCTGTTTTAAAGTTAAATCTAAAATTAAAGTTTTCAAAGTAAAGAAGGAGCCTGAAGTTCGTGGATTTTATTGTCTATTACCAGTTGGTTTTCGTGGTGCTTTGCACTTGAACTTCACCTGTATACATGCCTGATGTGCGATTGTGAGGAAAGTGAAAAAAAAAAAGACTACAGTAATGTAGTACTTTGCTCCTAGGCAGTACACTACCCCTAAAGAAGCTATTGTAACTTCCTTTGTACACCTCTGAGGTCTGTGTGAAAAGTAAAAGAAACAATGACCATACTGTCCCCAGTCCAAACACAAGCTACAATGACCTTCTGTGCACACCTCTAAAGTTTGACTGTGACAAAAATTAAAGAAGCAATAACCACATAATCCACCCCCCCCCAATATAACCTATAGCAACTTTCTCACATATTAGGCAGGGCTGGTTTTAGAATGGGTGTGCTCGAGAGTAGAGGCCATTATCACCTTTATCTTAACAAGGGAGTATTACAGTCTTGTTCATTATTTTTTCCTCCTCATTTTCCCCAACTATCAGCAGCTTTTCTGGGACCTCACACAGTCAAGGATGATTAAGGGAGCCTCACGGTATCCATTTATACAGTCTGGGGAGCAGGGTCCATCAGACTCCTAGAAGGTCTAATTGTCTGAATGTTCTGCGATATATTTTATGCCTTACTTTGGAAATGTAATTACTTGTTAGCTGCATTTTTACCGATCTCCAGAAGAATAGTGTGTGTACCCCAGTGTTACTGAGTGTGTGCACAGATAGAAATCAGTGTTATGTTTTTACATGCACACACACACACACACACATGCAAAGGCCACAGCAATATTAGTTTTACACTGACCTCAGCAAATGTCAATACATTGTGCAGCACTGATACTGCCACACTAGATCATTGACTGCTGTTTAGCAGTCGTCAAACAGCAGCAAGAATAAGCCATTTTTATTTACCCCATTGGCGAGTAATGCATACCTGTCACTGTTCCTGATTTCAGAGAGCTTCCCTGATTTTGTCTCATAATTTTGCTCTGCCCTTCCTAATAAGTTTGATTTTCTGGTAAATCATTCAGTATTACTGGCAGGCAGTAAATACAGGCACCAGTTTTATACCTCTTACTGTCCAAAAATGCACATTGTTGGGAAAGATGTTATTCTATTAATTTTTAAGTGAATTATATAGTAATATTTAAAATATGTTTCTAATTTTGAGCCTTCAGTCTGCTATTAATTTTGACACTGTGCAGAATTCTCCAGCAAAGCTGTTGAGAGTTACAGCATCTGGTGTTTTGCCAGTATTTATAAAACTCCCTGGAACAGAAAGCCATTCTTGAAAATTGGAAGCATCAGTTCTTCTTAAAATCCAAGCTGTGCACTGAGATCAGTCACTCGGGCTGTTGATATGTCTAGTGCTTTCCTTGCTCATGTTCATTATCAGCTTTATCCTAACATGGTCATATCACAGCCCTGCTCAGGTTAAAGAGTGTAATCAGGAAATTAGTACATTTTTCTCCTTATTTTTCCCCAACCGGCAGAAGCTTTTGTGGGCCCCCTACACAGTCGATGATGATTAAGTGGGCCCCCTGCAGCCACGGGTACTGCAGGTACCCAACGCTAGCTATGTTAATTTTAATGGAGATAATTAACGTCAAATGTGTCGTCATCCCCTTTGGGAAAAACCCAGCTTCCATGAACTACCACATCGATGGTAGTCCACTGAACACAGAAGGGGTTATAAGAGATCTGGGAACACAGCTTGACAGCAACCTCTCTTTTGACCACTACACTGCCACTGTGGTCAGAAAGTCCTTCTATGTGACACATCTCATTACTAAGGGTTTTGCATCCAGGAAGAAAGAGGTCATTGTCTCCTCTACTCTTCCCTCATTAGGCTACTCCTCGAGTACAATGCCCCATTTGGCATGTACCTCACTAGACACCTGCAACATCTGGAGAGGTTGCAAAAGTACTTCACAAAGAGGATCCTAGGCCTTAAACACTTGTCCTATATGGACAGACTCAGAAAAACTCCAACTATTCTCTGCCTCATATCACCTACTTAGAGGTGATTGCTGCTTGACTTATAAAGCCATGTCTGACCCAGCTCTGTTAGAAATGCTATATCTAAAGAAATCCCAATCTCTCCGCACCACATGCTCCAGAGACCTCAATCTCATTACCACAATCAACAGAGTGTGCTGGAGGGACAGGTTCATAACCAGAGACTGCCCATGCTATGGAATAGACTTCCCATACATTTCAAACAGAGCACCTCACTGGCCCTCTTCAAGAGAAATTTTGATGAGTGGATGGGAAAAAGAAAATTCACCATGGGGATCACTCCAGTGGCTCTACTCAACATAGGCAATGGAAACTAAGGTCGGGTGGCACGATGCCAGGGTAATCCTATGGACTAGGCTTGTAAAGGTCATTAGCCTAGTACATACCTATGAACCAACAATTAGCAATTAACTAAGCCAAGGGAATTATGTCAGGGGTAAAATATTTAAATGGACTTGTGATGCCTGTTACTTGATAAAACACTATTACTATAACTGCAGACAGACTTAAATTTTAAGGGAGATATAAATGAGAGTTATTATTACCGACTTGGTTTACTAAGTATACAGGATTACTGTAGTAGCTTTTACAAATTATGAAGATAATTTGTCGTGGTTGGAGGCCCTCCCCCGGAACAGGGGGCCCCCAGTGACCGCAGGGTTCGCTGGTGCCTAAAGCCGGCTATGCAAGTAACAACTAAAATGAAGAAAAAAGCAGGCATGTTATGTTATGCAGGATCAATGAAAGGTAGCTGAAGGGAAAAAACAGTCTGCTGGAAGAACAACAGTATTGAAAGTGCTTACCTCACTTGTACTCCAACTAGATATACTTCTTTCAAGCAAGCATAACTTTTCAGTTACAAGCCAACAAATAAAAATACACAGCACAAAAGAAAAATATGAAGAGTATTAGGGATGTTTTGCTAAAATCTGAACAATTGAAGTCTATGATTCCACAGAAAAACAAAAGTAAAAGGTCTTAAATTTTTAATACATAATTTGAGATTTGTTCGGAACTCCCTTAAAACACCACTAGGTCTCTCCAGGTAGGCTGGCCTCCCCATTTAACGAAAATACTGAACTAGACAGCACATATCTTAAAATTTAGTGTGTCAGCATGTTCTATGTAGCAACATACAGTGCATTGATACATACCACTAGAGAACAGAATTGCCTTAACACCTTCTGACTATGTTTGCAGTAAAATGCATGTTTTAGCGTTGCCGCCTCACAGCAAGAGGTTCTCCGGTTCGATCATCGGATGGGATGCCTTCTGCATGTCCTCCCTGTGGTCGCGTGGGTTACCTTCGGGTGCGCCGGTTTCCTCCCACATTCCAAAGACATACTGTAGGTGGATTGGACACTCTAAATTGGCCCTAGGCATGAGTGCATGCATGTGTGCACCTTCTGTGGAAGGTTGGGCGCCGGACTGGCAACTGGATACCGTAAAACTCCACTGCTAATCCTGAGCGGACAGGTGATCTGCTGTGGTGACCCCTAACTGGGAAAAGCCGGAAGAAGAAAGCATCATCACGATAGTCTCATTAAAGAACTAGGAGCGAAATAAATTAAATTAATGGGAATATGGAGTTCATCCACAAAATTAGCTAAACTGCTATACATATCTAAGAGAGCGGCAAAGTTTTCAAGCTGTGAATTAAGCACTATTTGCTGACATGTTGATTGAATGAGAAAAAAATAAAGGTTAATACTGCTGCTTAAAATAGCAGTCTGATGAATACTGAACGTCTTACAACATGTTTGATTTTGCAGAAAACGAAAAAATGCAATAGCTGTGATGGCAGAGTCTGAAGAGTATTATAAATGCAAAAAAACAAGACTTGTGTGAGGTGTAGTTTTACAAGACTGTTGGAAGATAGTGAGTCCACTAAACATTCTGGTATCAATTCAAATTTAGTAAAGAAGAAATTTGGATTGCTGCACAGACCATGTGGAATCCACTCCGGTCCAGGTTACTTGTCAGCCTCTCATCTAATGGTCAGAAAAACACCATTTCTGACATTTTCTTACAGTCAGGTCAGAATAGGATCATAGGTGTGTAGTAGGCTAATGACCCGGGGGGCCTGTACAAGCCTAGCTATAGGATTACCGTGGCATTGTGCCACCCAACCTTAGTCCTCAGTGCCTCTGTCGAGTAGAGCCACTAGATTTATCCCTGGTGTGAATTTTCTATTTCCCATCCACTCATCAAGATTTCTCTTGAAGAGGGTCAGCGAAGTGCTCTGCTTGACATGTATGGTAAGTTTATTCCATAGCATGGGCAGTCTCTGGGTTATGAACTTGTCCCTCCAGTAGGTTCTGTTGATTATGGTAATAAGGTTGAGGTCTCTGGAGTGTGTGTGGTGTGAAGGGATTGGGACTTCTTTAGATGTAGCATTTCTAACGGAGCTGGGTCAGACATAGCTTTCTAAGTCAAGCAGAGATCACCTCTAAGTAGGTGATATGAGACAGAGAATAGCTGGAGTTTTTTGAGTCTGTCCATATAGGACAAGTGTTTAAGGCCTAGGATCCTCTCTGGGAGGTACTTTTGCGGCCTCGCCAGTTGTTGCAGGTGTCTAGTGAGGTACATGCCAAATGGGGCATTGTACTCAATGACTGGCCTAATGAGGGAAGAGTAGAGGGAGACAATGACCTCTTTCTTCCTGGATGCAAAACCCTTAGTAATGTGATGTGCCACATAGAAGGACTTTCTGACCACAGTAGTAATGTGATCAAAAGAGAGGTTTCTGTTAACCTGTGTTCCCAGATCTCTTATAATGCCTTCTGTGTTCACTGGACTACCATCAATGTGGTAATTCATGTGAACCGAGTTTTTCCCAAAGGGGATGATGACACATTTTTTGGGATTGAGCTTAAGGTCATGGTTCTGACACCAGTCATTGGTCTCAGTGGGACCATTCTGTAGGATGTCAACATCACTTGGGGAGTCAATAATACCGCCCAACTTGCAATCAGATGCAAACTTTGTCAGCTAGAGTCCCTTCATGTTGGCCTGGGTTTCAGAGAAGTAGACACCAAACAGGGGAGGACCCAGGACTGAACCCTATGGGACTCCACTCATGACTAGTCAGCAGTCTGACTTGGAGTCAGCTACTTTCACACTGTGGTTCTATCTGTGAGCCAGTTTGCAACCTACTTAGTAATATAGGGGTTGATGCCTAGCTTAGTGAGTTTGTCTAGGATTCCTGAGTGGGGAATGGTATCAAAGGCCTGGGCCAGATCAAGGTAGACTGTATGAACCACCTTGCCTTCATCCACAGCTCTGGTGACTGACTCAAAGAAGTAGATCAAGTTGAGCAGGCACAATCTACCCTTCACAAAACAAAATGGTGTGGGATTCAGAGTTTGGAGATTCCCTATATCCTTCTTTATTAGATCCAAGACAATGCTTTCCATAGCTTTGCATATCAGACTCGACAGGCTAATGGGATGATAGTTCCTATGATCTGAAGTCTTCCTCCTTTGTGGAGAGGGATGACTGTAGCAGTGCGCCATTCAGTAGGGACAAAGCCTGCGGTGAGGCTGTGATTGAACAGGGCACACAGGTGAGGTGCCAGTTCACTCTGTAGTTCATGTAGAACACAGACAAGGGTATTGTCAGGTTCCATAGAAGCTGTATTCTTGGCCTTGGACAGTGCCGTTTTAACCTGTGCAACAGTAATACTGGGTGCCTGGCAATCTACTGGTATTGTGATTTGTCCTTTTGGGGGGTGGGGGTAAAGTTGGCACTGAATTTGTTAACCAGAATACTGGCAATATCTGTTGGCTCGGTATAGGAGGTACCATTGTGAAGCAACTCGGATCAAATCTGGGTATTGCCATGGAGATTCTTTGCATAACTATAGAAGGCCTTGTGGCTGTCTTTACTATCTGCTGCAATTCTGTTTTCATAGCTAGCTTTAGCTTTAGAGGATTTGATGAGGGAGCTCATCTTTTTGTTAAGGCTGATAAGAAAGTTTTTCCAGTCTTGGGACTTCACCTTATTCTGCATCAGTTTCCTCCTCCTGTTGTAGAGTTTGTTTATGGCAGGGGACCATCAGATTGGCTTCCTTTTTTTTTGAGGAGAGCATCTTGGTTCTGTTGGGTATGGCGAGATCCATGCATTTGTGTACATGTTTGTACAGTACATTGGTGTATGATTTGGCAGTCATGCAACTATTCTGCATTTGCATGGGTGCCATGAAGTTAGCCACCTCTGTTTTTAGGAGCCTAAAGTTAGCTTTGGAGAAGTTTTTCATGGTGGTTACCTATGCGAGGGGGGAATAGGGGTGTGTGAGGGATGTGGATTTCCAAGGTGATTAGTTTGTGGTCGAATCTAACCCTGGGAGGGGCTTGACTATTGGTGTAGAGCAATGGTCACCCATGTTAGTAATGACCAGGTCAAAGATGTTGCTACCTCTAGTGGGGTTAAGAACGAGCTGTTCCAGGGCATTGCAATTAATGAACTCCAGGAAACATTGGGCAAGTGTAATGGTACATGAGTAGTTTTCCCAGTTAATGGAGGGGTAATTGAAGTTGCCTAGTATGAGAGTGTTAGGTTGGACCCTAATATTCTCCAGGGTGCTTAGGAATATGGAGTGTGAGTTTTGGGACATGGTTGGGGACCTATAGCAGGCTGCAACATGAATCGCTGTCTTACCCAATGTTAGCTGCACCTAAAGTATCTCTGATGCGTTATGTTGGGCTGCCAGTCTGGAGGTGTGTGCATCCTTTGTGAATATGGAAACACCACCACCTTTGGAGCTTCTGTCCAAGTTCTGGGGCCGAAAGGTATGGAAAGAGTTATAGCCTGGTAGTGTAGGGGTGCTTTCTCCTGCCTTGAACCAAGTCTCTGTTACAGTACAAATGTCAATGTTCTCCATTTTAAGGAGTATGTGTGTTATGTGGCAGATCCTTGCACCTGACAGGCAGCTGACTGTTACTTTCTCCTTATTCAACCTAGTGAATGGGACATCAATGTGCCTCACTATCCTATCGAGTCACCTAAGACTAGTGTGTTGGTGCTGTTTTGCATTAGGGCCTTTGGTTGAGTGGCTCACTGTTTAGGAGAGTGGTGTGTCATGATTAGTGTTGCGTTGTGGTGGTTGAGTGCATTTCTGCCTTGTAGGTCCCTGCTGTTTTGGTAGATTTTTATTGAGAGCCTCTGTGAAAGTGGGTGTGTGGTTTCTGTTTTTATTTGAAGGTAGTGCTGTTGTGTGTTCTGGAGGGCTATGTGTTTCATGTGGTGTGCAGGTGTTGACCTTCTCCTCCTAACCAGCTATTCCGGTCTTGGCTGGACAGCGCGTGGCTTCCAATTTGGATAGATAAGTGCATCTCTCACAATTCTGAGTGTTGGGAGGTAAGAGGAGAGGGTTATTGGTGTACAGGGAGCAGTTGCTACTTTGCCTCAGGATACCCAAATTCACCAGTCTAATAGGAGAAATCACAGGGAACTGACCTTTAGACATGCCTGGAGGGGTAGACATTAATAATAAGTACTGGATTTGTTAGGGCAACCAGGGAAGACTGTTGGTTCAGTGGCTTGCTTAGGGTTACACAGCAGAAATAAGAAGGTTGAGGTAATCAAACACTAGATCATAGAACTATTTTTATTTATTTTATTTTACATTTGTTGACCTGGATAGTCTGACTGGATATATGTCCATTTTCAGCGCAGGCCTGGGGAGAAAAGCTCCACATTAAGACAATTTACAAGCCAGAAATCTTGACCATGTACAATACAGATAATGTCAGACAGGTAAAACATTTCAAATACAGGAACATTTATATAGTACTGTTACAGTAACATACCCGACTAAATAAGTTAAAAAGTTTGAGTAAAAGGATTAATAAAACATTTTTTTTAGGGTAACATTGTTTATAAAGTTTACCAAACCTCAGGAGGTGAGCTACTACAGTAGGAATTAATAGTGAATATTAGAGCACCTGAAATAGCATGTTAAAGATATATAGTAAAGAATGGTCCTGCTATGGGAGAACGTGTCAGTCAGGATTTATGCATGGGCAAAGCCGTTGGGCTTTAAGGAAGATTCTTAATTGCTTCTTGAAAAGTGGGGTAGAAGAAAGGGCTGTTAGTCCAGTTGGAAGAGTGCTCCAAGAGATACCAATAGAGTTTGAGAACAAGCTATATCCAGATTTGTTGGTGGACTTTAGGGTAGCTACTAGTACCTTATTAGCTGATCGAAGGGTTGTTAGATTTTTATATGGGCAAATGGGGGTAGAAAGTATGGGTGTATCTGTGGGATGGTGTAAGATCTTGTGTATAGTAGTAAGTTGCTGGAAAAGAATCTGGCTTTGCAATTCCAGCCATCCTAGCAATTTAAGGTTTTGGCAGTGGTGGGTTCGAAAAGGGGCACCAGTGGCAAATCTAGCTATGTTATTGTAGTGTTTCCAACTTATGAAGATTATTTTTGGATAAGTTGGTATAGATTGGGGATGCATAGAGAAGGGTGGAGATTAAGTGAGTTCGGAAAATAGCAGTCCTAGCTAGAGGTGTGAGATGGGGTTTAAGTCTGTAGAGGAAACCAAGTTTTTTATTAACTGATTTAATGGTTAGGTTGATATGTGTGTCAAAGTTTAGATTATGATCAATTGTTACACCTAAATGTTTGGTGGTTGTGTCCAGAGTTATTACAGTACATTACTAGATGTAATTGTGAAGTTGATAGGAAACTTCTGAGTGGGAGAGAATAGTACTAATTTAGTTTTTTTGGGGTTAAGGAGGAGACAGCCTTGGTGGAACCAGTTTTCAACTAAGGCAAATACTGCTTGGTACTCGAATGAAATCCAGCAGGCGAGGAGGCTGAACATATTAATGTTGAGTCGTCGGCATATTGTATGCAGGTGGTTTGTGGAAGGGAGATTTTCAGATCATTTATGAAAATAGTGAAGAGGAGGGGTCCCAGAATAGAGTCTTGTGGCACTCCAAGAGTTATAGGGAGAAGAGTAGATGGTTTATTTTCCCAGAGGACTGCTTGTTGTCTATTTCCTATATAGGACTTGAACCAACTGACTGGGTATCTAGTGAAAGTGATTTGAGTGAGTTTAACAGTAATTGATGATTAACCATATCAAATGCTTTTGAGAGGTCAATAAAGAGGTCTGAGGACAGTAAGCTGTTACAATTTTTATTAATGCAGTCAGAAAAGGATAGTAGAGCAGTTGTAGTACTATGGAAAGGCCTAAAACCATGCTGGCAGTCAGCTAGCAGGTGGCTTTGGAGGAGATGATCAATTAGCTGACGGTGAATACATCTCTCAATAATTTTTGCTAAGGGGGAAAGTAGGGCTATGGGGTGGAAGTTTGAGAGTTCATTTGAGTTCCCACCTTTATGCAGTGGGATAACATATGAGACTTTCCAGAGGGATGAGATGGAACTTTCTGTAATGGTTCTGTTAATAAAGATGGAAACAGGGTAGGCAAGCACTCCAGCTGCCATTTGGAGGTATTTAGCTGGGAGGAGGTCAGCTGATGGAGTGCATGGTTTAAGCTTAAGAAGTACGGAGTGTATGAGAGATGTTGGGACAGGCTGCAGTTGTAATACTTGGGGTAGGGTGGTTGGCAAGGATGGGTCAGTGGTGGTAACAGGTGGTAAGGTATTTGCTAAAGATTGAACAGTTTCTGAAAAAAATTGTTAAAAATATCAGCAATTTGGTTGGGAGAATTATGAGTCAAGTTAGAGGGGGTAGGTGTTTTTGCTTGTCCAGGATGGAGTAATTTATTTAATCTTGACCAGAATTTTTGTGGGTTTATATATTGGGTTTGTTGGAATTTAAGGTAATATTTTTTTATCAAGGAATATTGATTTTTTAGTGGCATTCCTGAGCTGTATAAAGTTTAAATGATCAATAGGGTCTTTGGTACTTCTCCATATATTCCAGATTTTATTTCTCAGTCTCATTTTTTTGCCTCGTCTCATATGAGAGCCAGGGAGCAGGTTTGTTCCGAATTTTAATAGTACGAGAGGGGGCATGGTGCTCAAGGATTTTTAGGAATGTATTGTTAAAAAAAGAGACTGCTTCATTGAGAGGTAGATATTTTAGGGGTGACCAATTGCAGGCTTTTAGCTCTGCTTGAAAGTTACCTAGGTTCAGGTTCATTTTGTTCTGGGTGGTTCTAAAGTTTAGTTGAGTGGGAATGGTAATCTTTTGTCTAGTTATAAAGGTAAGAGAGTAGTCACTAATATCATCAGGAAGTATGCCTATTTTGTAAGATTGGGGGTTATTGTTGACTAGTATCCAGTCTAAGGTAGTTTGTTTGTTGCTCGTTTTATGGGTTCTGGTAGGGTCGGTGATAGTTTGATAGAAGCCATAGAGATTAATATGAAATGTAGGTTTGTCAGAAATACAACAGTTCCAGTCAATATTAAAGTCTCCAAGGAGAAAGGTTTATTGTGGGAATGATGTTAAGGATATTTTCAAGAGTACTTATGTTGTTGCCTGGGGGAATGTAAGAGCAAATGATGTATATATATTTATTAGCATTAATTTGGAGCTTAGATATTAAGATTTCAGCATTGCTAGGTGAGGGAGATTGAGTGTTTAGTGAAGTTACCTGTAGTTCAGATTTAAACAATATCGCTACCTCCCCACCCTTTTTGTTAGGACGGTCAATTCTAAGGATGTTATAACCTAGAGGGAGGATATGATTGTCTTTAACTGGTTTGACCCAGGTTTGTCTGAGACATAGGATGTCAAAGGAATGTTTGACCCAGGTTTCTCTGAGACATAGGATGTCAAAGGAATGTAAGTCTAGTAGGACATGCAGTTGGGTAATTTTATTATTTAAACTATGAATATTAAGGTGGGCAATGAGAAGAGAGTTTGTGGAAGAAGAGGGGGTATGGGAAATAGAGGTGAAGGAAGAATGGGAGTCAGGGAAGGTATTACCCAGCCCTGGGTTTGGGTGAATGTCGCCATGTAGTAGTAGGTATTGAGGATTGTGTGGAAGTTTTGCTAGTTTACATAAAATAGGGTCTATTTTTCTGGTTTGGAAATACTTAATATGGTTTAATCTATGAAACTGTGGGAGAAGGTAGGCTGATGAAGATGTAATGTTACTGTGGGTTTGTGAGGCTGATAGAAAGGGGAAGTTTGTTTTAAGGAGTGTTGAAATTGAAAGGAGCTTAGGAATTCATAGCCTATGTGGCTATGAGACAGCTGTAGAGTGGAAAGGATTATGGACAAGAGGAGGAAATTAGAGAGTTTTAGTAAGCCAGGGGTTGACATAATGAGAGAATGTGGGAATGTAAGTAATGAGAAAATAAGGGGTTATAGAAGGGCAAATATGAGGTGGTTTGTTTAATGAGGAAAGTATAGATAGTAGAAGGTGTGAGTAAATTAGTAACAGATGGTTGAGTATGTAATGAGATATGTCGAGCTATTGGTTGATGTGGGGTGGGGGTGTGGCTTCTAGCAGTAGAAGGATAGGTGCCCTGGGGTGGGTGGGAATCGGGGTAGGGTAAGGGAGCGGAGTGACCCCGCAGGGCGAACAGAGTGAGCAAGAGCAGTAAGGCAAGTTCAGCCAAAAGACAAATCAGCTGTCTTTTGTGTTTGGCATAATACAGAAGTAACTAAAGTGAAAACTGGGGAGCAGAGTAAATAAGCGTATCAGATGTGTAGATTTAGTAAAGCGAAAGTAAGGTCCTCATATTAGGTTCATAGGTTCATACTAGGCTATCTGCCCTAGGGCATTTATAAGCCTAGCCAGAGTGTGTGTGGCTTTCACCACCCCTTAGGATGAGAATACTATACCCATTAGTTTGCTGTGCCTCTGTCCAGCAGTGACACAGAGATGATTCCCGGGGTAAACCTACGATCTCCCATCCACTCGTCAAGATTTCTCTTGAACAGAGTCAGTGAGGGGCTCTGCCTCACATGGACTGGGATTCTGTTCCATAGTGTATGGAGTCTCTGGGTGATGAATCTGTCCCTCCAGCACGTCCTATTTATATCCATGTTGAGGTTTAAGTCTCTTGCTCTCGTGGCTCTGGTGGATTTGGTGGAGCATGTCCATTAATTCCGGGTTGGACATGGCCTTGTATGTCAGGCACAGATCACCTCTGAGCAGACGGTATGCGACTGAATAGAGCTGGAGTTTCTTCAGTCGGGCATCGTATGACATATGTTTGAGCCCCTTTATCCTTTTGGTGAGGAACTTTTGGGGTCTTTCCAACTGCTGCAGGTGTCGGGTAAGGTACATTCCGAATGGGGCGTTTTACTCAATCATTGGTCTGATAAGTGAAGAGTACAGGGGTACAATGACCTCTCCTGATCTGGATGTGAATCCCTTCATGATCAGGTGGGCAATGTAGAAGGTCTTCCTAACCACTTTGGCAATGTGAGTGTCAAAAGAGAGGTTACTGTCAACTTGGGTCCCCAGGTCCCTGATAACTTCTTCCGTGTTTAATGGATTACCACCTATGTGGTAATTAGGGGTTACCTTGTTTTTCCCAAAGGGTATGACTATACATTTTTTGGCATTTAGCTTAAGGCCATGGCTCTGGCACCAGTTATCCATTTCTATGAGACCTCTCTGGAGGATGTCTGTGTCTGATGGAGTGTCAATTATGGTGCCCAGTTTGCAATCATCTGCAAATTTTGTCAGCCACAATCCCCCTAGGTTTGCCTGCACTTCAGAAAAATAAATGCCAAACAAGAGGGGGCCCAGGACTGAGCCCTGTGGGACACCGCTCGTGACCGGCTTAGAGTCTGACATGGCACCAGCAACTCTAACCCTGTGTGTTCTGTCCTTGAGCCAGTTTGCAACCCGTCTTGTGACATATGGGTTTACATCTAAGCTGGTGAGCTTTTCTATGATGCCCGAGTGGGGTATTGTGTGGAACGCTTTTGCTAGGTCAAGGTAGGCTGTGTGAACTGCCTTACCCTCATCAATGCCCTTAGTGACTGTTTCGAAAAAGTCGACCAAGTTCAAGAGGCAGGATCTGCCCTTGACAAAGCCAAATTGGGTAGGATCCAGTGTCTGTAGGTCCCCAATGTCTTTATGAGTTCCATTATGATCCTCTCCATAGCTTTGCAGACAAGGCTCATCAAGCTTATGGGGCGGTAATTTCCAGGGTCCGTAGAAGCACCGCCTTTGTGGAGTGGGACCACAGTTGCCGTACGCCATTCTTTGGGTACGTATCCTGTAGTAAGGCTAAGATTAAACAGCAGCCTTATGTGTGGGTTTAGTTCCTCATTGAGTTCGTGTAGCACACAGCCGGGGACACCGTCCGGTCCCATTGATGCTGTGTTTTTTGCTTTAGAGAGAGCAGCTCTCACCTGGGCATCTGAGATGTTTTGGAGGCTAGACTGTGGTGGGATAGATATTTCTCCTTTGGGGGGGGAGGGAGGGGAGAAATTTGCACTCAACCTGTCTGCCAGTATGTTGGCAATGTCTGTGGGTTCAGTGATTTTTTTATCATTTTGGACTAATTCTGAGCATATCTGGGAGTTTCCACCCAGGTTTCTAACATAGCTAAAGAAGGCCTTATGATTGTCTTTTGTGTCATTAGCGATTTTTCTCTCAAAGTTGGCCTTGGATGATTTTATGAGTGATCGTAGTTTTTTGCTAGTATTGATCAGAGATGCCTTCCCTTTTAGGGATTTTGCTCTGTCGTGTAGTAGCTTTCTCCTCTTGTAGAGTTTGTTTATGGCTGGGGTCCACCAGACTGGGCGCCTGCCTTTGGTGGAAAGGGTCTTGATTTTATTAGGGATTGCTTGATCCATACATTCCTGGAGGTGCTCGTAGAAGGCATTTGTAAGGGTTTCAGCAGCGTGGGTTGTGGTTTCCACTGGCTCGGGGGCCTTGAAGGATACCACTCCAGTCTTAAGAAGTGTGAAGTTTGCTTTTGAGAAGTTCTTCACTGTGGTCTTTTTTGCTGGGGGTGGGGGCGGGATGTGGATCTCCAATTAGATTAATTTATGGTCTGATCTCACCAATGAGGGATATACGTCCGGTGTGGAGCATTTTGTCCCCATGTTTGTGATGATCAGGTCTAGTATATTTTCTCCTCTTGTGGGGATGGTGACTAGTTGTTCCATAGCATTTGAGTTTATGAACTGCAGGAACCTTTGGGCTAGGGTGTTGGGGCTTGAGTAATGTTCCCAGTCTATGTTTGGGTAGTTGAAGTCACCCAATATGATGGTGTTTGGAGAGACATTCATACTCTCTAGTGTCTTCAGGAAGGCTGTGTGGGTTTCCTGAGTTTGAGAAGGTGGTCTGTAGCATGCTACAAACTGTAGGGCAGTTTTACCTATGGTTAATTGCACCTGGATAGTCTCTGATGCTTTGTGCGTTGCCACTAACCTGGAGGTGTGGGTATCCTTTATGAATATGGATACTCCCCCTCCTTTTGTGGTTCGGTCTGGATTTTGGGGCCGGAACGCATGATATGGGGTATAACCTGATTGTGCTGGGGTGCTCTCAGGAGCCTTGAACCAGGTTTCAGTCACAGCACAGACATCGATGTTCTCCATACTGAGGAGGGCTTCGAGGGCGTGCATCTTGAGGTTTAGACTTCTGGCATTGAGCAGTATTACCCTTAGTTTTTCTCCATTTTTGTTTTCTAGGGTGGTAGGTTTATCATTTGAGCCTTGCCTAAAAAAGGCACTATGGGGGTGACAAGAGCCTTTGCCAATATCCGGAAGCCCAGGGGTGACAGGTGCAAGCCATCCCTTGCGAAGCAGCGTGACTTGTCAAGCATGTCATCCCAGGCAGACAGACATTGGATCCCCTTAGAATGACACCAGTAATTAAGCCAATTATTAAAGCTGATCATTTTGTCTCTGTATTGTGGCATCATTCTTGGTGAGGGTAGGATACTGCTCAGGGTCAGGGTCATACCGGCCTGGGCTACATAATCTGAGAGCTCCTCTGTCTCTTTTCATGTAGTCCAGGGAGGTATGTCTCAGGTCATTCACACCGGCATGGACAATGACTGAGTCATACTTGTACTTGCTGTGGAGTGACCTGAGTGCTTGTGTTATGTGGCGGATTCTAGCGCCTGACAGGCAGCTTACTGTGATCTTTTCCTTGTTCAGTCTGGTGAGTGGGACGTCAGTGTGTCTGACTATGGAGTCACCTATAACAAGTGTGTCTGTGTCTGGCATTGTGTTTGGCCTTAAGGGCTGTGACTGTTTAGCACACTGACTTTGAGAACTATGTGTTGCATGTCTTATGTCTTGAGGTGGCAGTTGCTTGGGTGTCTGCTTTGGAGGCCTCTGTAGTTTTGGTAGATTTTTGATCAGTGCCTCCGAGTATGTCTTTGTGTGCTTATGTGTTTGTTTTGCAGTTGTGATAGTTCTATGTGAAACTGGGTTTGTGGTGTGCGTGGTTTCCTTCTCCTCCTGTCTGGTCTTGCCAGTCCTGAGTTGAGAGAGCTCAGCCTCCAGTTTGGCTATATAGTTGCATCTCTCACATGTATTTGTGTTTTGTGGGAGAAGGAGTGGGTTGTCTGTGTACATGAGGCAATTGTAACATTGCCTCAAGATGCCCAGATTCACCAGCTGAACAGGAGAGGACGCTAGCAACTGACCCTTCGACATGCTAGAAAAAGTGAAAAGGTTTGCTGTGTAGCTGAGTCAGAAGGGACCTATAGGGAAATGGGTACTCAAGGGGATTCTAGGCTAATGTAGTACTTTGTTTAGTATATAAGTACTTTACCTATATAAAAATGCTTTAGGAGCAAGTGCTGAGCTTTTGAGATAGAGAATAGACTGTTTAGATTGCAAGTAGAGAAGTTCTAAGGGAAAAATTGAAGAGCAGACTTTACGGAGCCAGAAATAGTTTAACCTTGTTTAACCGGCGCTGCCCGATGGTGCTCTATGGCCAACTCCGCGCTAAATCACGCAAAAGCGGGCTTTATAGCAGGGGGTTGAAAAGAGCTAGGAATTGACCCAAAATGGCCAATAGACTACAAGTTTCTGGCTGGAACCACTGCTCTAGGGACAAATAGGCTGCTCAGTGCTCCCCACTCTCACTGGTGAACAAAGAAGCTTCCCTTTATCCAAATAAGGATATGGAATAGCACAGGAACCAAGCCAAAGCCCAGAGATCAGCAAACTGTGAAGACTGGACTATTCTAGTTCAGTAAGGTGGGAAAACAAGATTTTTTTTTTTTTTTTTTTTGCAGAAAACAGACAGTAAATGCTATAAATGCTTTCAAACGGCTAGCGCACTTGAGTGTGTTAGCCTACAGGTAAAGTTAAGCAACAAATAACTTTTTTAAAAGTGCAAAACAGTTAATCAACACAAAAACAGTTTAAATAGAATGCAGAGCTGTATAAACAGGCGAAAATGCAGTCGCTAAGCAGTAAATAATCAAAAAGCCAGAAAAAAATACTTAAATCAGGAAAAAGTCACTCTTTTGCTCTCTGCTGCTTGTAGAACTCTGCAGGACACCACGAGGAGCTGTGCTGAGTTGAATACAAGCGAAAAAGCGCGCTAAAGCGGGCTTTATTACAGGGGGCTGAAAAGAGCTAGGAATTGACCCAAAATAGCCAACAGACTACAAGTTTCTGGCTGGAACCACTCCTCTAGGGACAAATAGGCCACTCAGTGCTCCCCACTCCCACTGGTGAACAAAGACGCTTCCTTTTATCCAAAGAAGGATATGGAATAGCACAGGAACCAAGACAAAGCCCAGAGATCAGCAAACTCTGAAGACTGGATTATTCTAGTTCAGTAAGGGTGGTGGGAATATGCAGAGAGGGGGATTAGAATTGTACTGAAATGCCAAAGAATGGATGTAGGACCTGAGGGATAGTTAGTTTTAATGCTGGAATATAGTGTAGGTAAATACTGCCACCTAGTGGTCAGGTGAGTAATAGCAGATGGGGGAGGTAGGCAAGAAGCTATTTCAAAGGGATAAGATATAGGATGAGGGGACAAAAGGGTGGTGGGAATAAGTGGCTTTGGGTCTGCAGTAGGCTACTAAATCTCACACCGGAGAGTTAACAAGCAGTTATAGGCACTACAGAAAGGTAGTAAAAAGGTATTTTGCAACATACAAGTACAAAACCTTTAGGAGTACTAGCTTTATGAAGCCAGGCAATGATTCAGCTTCATTGGTGTCTTCAGGTTAGCAGGAGGTTATTCTTTAACTTTACAGCAAGGAGGGAAACACCCGGATGCACCAATGTGCAAAAACTTTAGGAGTATGATGGTGCCTTTCTACCTCAGACTTTTTGATACCTCTATAATTAAGCAGAAGTGGGTGGGGAGGTGGGCAGGTTCAAGGTGGGGGAAAGGATAGACACAAAGTAATGCAAGGTTGAGAGTCAGAAAAACTGGACTAAGCCAGCTGCTAAAAAGAAAACAGGAAAACCAAGCTAAGTTAATTGCAGGTCAGTGTGATGCAGTATTTACCTAATAACTACAAATGTTATACTAGTAATCTAGTACAGAGTGGTGAAAAGGACCACCACTTCTGCAGGGAAAAATAAAAGAAGTATGGGCTGCAAGTACACAGTTAATCTTTTTCCAAGAGAAAGTAGTTTTAAGTAATTGACCTAGGAGTACTGTAGGAAGAGAGAAATGGGGGGAGGGACCAGTAGTGTGCACGCGTACAATGAAAGGGGAAACCGTCTTCAGTTTGGAGGACAGATTAAATACAACTCTAACATACACTAGTGTAGCTGAAAGCACTTTAGTGATCCACCGATGCAGGGTCTCTCAGTGCAGGGCAACGAGACAGCTTTGGGTTGATTGGAGGTTGGCCAAGACACAGGATGTAACTTTTGCTGAGGGGAATGCAAGCACACTACTGGGGATTCCTATGAAGCAAGGCAGAAAAGCTAAGTCAAAAAAAAGTATTTTGACCATTGCACAGTAAGTCTACCTATGTTTTTGAATCATCTATACTCTGTGTATGGCCATTACACATGCTAATTTGTATATTTCATTGTGCTGTCTATGATTCTTGGCCATTTCTCATAAAAGATCCTTTGAAATCAATATACAATCTTTTCTAGCATCCACCTGGAAAATGTCTATAGAAGGGCATATCCTTTTTCTCACCAGTACATGCCTCAGTTTGAGTGTATAACCTGCCAAACTGAAATTTTAATTTTTAGCTCTTAGTCTAGTCTTGCAGTCCTTGCAGTACTTTATGCATATTAGTGAGGTGCTCACTTTTCAGTATTTCCAGTTACCAACAAATGTTTCACATAAGCAACTGCATCTAAATGTTGTTATTCTCTGTAAAATAGATGGCACAAACCTCATTTCAAAAAGCACGCTTTCTGTCATAGAAATGGATTCAGGATAACTATAGTGTAGGTGTACATACCTCCAAACATGACAATAAAAACAAAGAGGCTTGCTGCAGAAATTACCAGATTCCAAGATGAAACAAGGAAATACAGACTCACAAAGGAAGAAAGATTTTTAAGAAATTATTTAAAATAAGTTGTGTAGATAGACACATTGAGACTAGAAAGTAGGTATAAAGACAAAGAAGAATATACATTTTATTTGCACATTGGAAATGTGTTACATCTCCATAGAACATAAGCATATGGTAGGTAAAGTCTCCAAAGACCATCTTACACTCTCAGACCATAGTGAACATACAAAGAGAAATTAAGAAAGGGGATCATAGCAATTGAGATACAGAATAGGTTCATAGGTTCCTTGGTATATACTAGGCTAATGACCACACATGCCTTTTTAAGCCTTGCCATCCATCCCAAATGTATCCAACATGTTCAGTGACCTACAGGTTATTTTAGGGTTAAGTATAAGCTATGGCATGAGTCCTAAAACATTTTTAGCTTGCCCCTATTCATTAGAGACATATGTGACAGACCAGGGGTTAATTTTTCCCATCCACTGGTTCTTGTAATGATTGAATAGGTTCAGGGAAGGACTCTACTTCACATGGATAGGAAGCCGCTTCCAGAAAAGGGGTGTTTTTTAGACATAGAGAAATCATTTGATAGAAAAGGGTGGAAATACTTCTTTGAGGTAGCAGAAAAGTGGGTTTTCCTGGAGAAACTGATAGATATAACAAGAGAAATGCATAATGTGGCAGCAATGAGAGTAAATATAAGGACAAGACTGTCAGATAAGACAAATATTGATGCAGGACCTTCCCTGCCCCCCTTGCTGTTTGCAATGTACATTGAACCCTTAGCAGAGACAATAAGAAGTTCAAGCATTCTACATTTCAGAAGGGAGGGAACACGGAAAAAAAAAACACTTTGTACACCAACATCTTAATAGCAATAGTAAACAATAGACTGGATTTAATAAAGATCTGGGAGCTGTTAAACAGTTCTGGGAAATGATCAGGAAACTAGTAAAAATAAACAAAGGCAGTTTTGGTTGGAAGTAGAGAAGTAGATAACAGGGAAGAGCAAAGAGAGAAAGAACAGAGAACAAAAGAACATTTGAGAAGATGACATTAAATATCTGGGAAATGGAATTTCAGGCACTGTGGAAGAGTCAATTAGACGAACAAAAAAAATCTATAGGAAGGTAAAAGAATGGATGCAGAAATAGAAAACATTAAAACTAGATGTAGATCAGAAAGCGTAGGTGGTCAAAATGAACATTATGCCTCAATTTGAGTGTGAGACAAGCCTTCTGGACACTTCCAGAAGCAGTTATTGAAGAAAGTGAAGCAACTCGTTAGAGAATATATTTGGGGCAGGGAGAAACCAAAAGTTGCTTTGAACAATATAACAAAACTGGAAGAGAGGGAAGGCTGGGGTACCTGACCAACAGACAAGCCTGTATGCCTGTGTGATGGCAAATATTTTCAGATCAGTAGATGTGGGGTATGAAGTAGATTGGAAAACACATTATATAGGACAGGGAAACAAACTGGAGAAGAAAGAAGGGCATAGTAGAAACAGTATTAGGGATGACAAATACAATTTTGCAACTGTTATTGACAGAAAACCCGGAGAGAACTTAGTAAGAAGTTGGGAGATCTTAAAATGAAAAAAAAAAATGAAAGGCTGCACTGATTTCCATATGATGTTTGACCAGCAATAAAGAGATGAAGACACACTATGGAGATGGCATAGAAAACAAGGGGAAGATAGATACTGGCCACAGATATTGAAAGGAGATGGGCCAAAAACATGGATTGCAATTAAGCAGAACTACCATTTAGCAGATACCCTTGAATGGGAATAACAGGGGGTGAAATGTAGATGGAATAAATTATAGAAATACATAGGAAATACAGCAGAAATAGCCAAACAAATAGAGCAAAACTGAGATGAGAAGAATGAATGGTAGATGATTGAGATGGCTCCAGAGACTGGAAGAGAATTGTATTAAAGGGAATAAGAGGAAGGGGACTGACAGGCCAAGGAATCAATGTGAGTGAGAATTAGGAACACTAAACAGGTGGTCAAGTAGGGAGAAATCATAAACCTACAGTGATTCATAAAGAAAAACTGTAAATTTAGAATTTTCACATGGAAGTGTCTATATAAGTACTTCTATAATCCTACTAGATTAACAAAGAACTACTTAGAAGTGAAAGAAAGATGGTGGAGATGAGAGGAAGAGAAATGAACATGAATACACTAATCTGCAGAAGATTGGAGGGATTTAAGAGAGATGTGTGGATATTATTAAATAGAAAAAAATGCCTAAGACTGTGGGGATGACACAAAAACCTTCATGCTAGGATATGAGAATAAAATCCATGAGGAGGACAAGGAATCAATGGGACTGATGATGATGATGACTGGAAAGATGATGATTATGAAAAAGTGGAAGAAATGAGATCCACCAACAGAGGTGAAGGTAGTAAGACTGATAAGTAAGTTGGCAGATTAGGAAGGGAGAGATGCAGGTGAGAAAGAGAAAAGGAATTATTGGAAGAAATGGCACAGATGGAAGAGACTGGAGACAATATAGATTGAGAGAAAGATAATTCAGGAGTAGGAAATATTGGTCAATAAAGAAATAGGAAGCTTGATATGAGGAGATATCATGGAAAGATTATAAGGGGGGATTTGTTAATTAAATAGTTAGCTATATGGCTCAAATCTAAGACAGGAGAAAGTCAGCATTACCCAAGAAGGCAGAGCCAGGTTCGTTGTACATACTTTGAGTTCACCTTATTTACAGGTTAATATGTAGGTACCTAGGCTATTGGCTCTAGGGCGTATATAAACCTAGCCAAAAAGGTACCCTGGCTTTCGCCACCCAAGAAAATTATTTTCCTTTGCCGCAGTCGAGCAGAGCCACTGAAGTGATCCCCGGGGTGAATTTCCTATCTCCCATCCAATCATCAAGATTTTTCTTGAAGAGTGCTAATGAGGAGCTTTGTTTGATATAGATAGGTAGTTTGTTCCAGATTATGGGAAGTCTCTGGAACAGGAACCAGCCTTTCAGTAATATAAGCACCACATGATGCCAGATGATGTTTTAATGTCTACACTAACAAACACAAATGGGTTTTAAGAAATTTCTGTAGGAAGAGGTGAGAGATACCCCCCACCTTTATTTTCACTAGTCAGACAGTGTGAAAGGATTCTATATTTTCAGCCACTACCTAGTTAGATTCACATATACACAGATTACATAAATTATGACTAGCAAATGTAGCTAGTATAGTAGGTAAAACAGTAAGCAATTACCTCTAAGCATTGAATTCAGATTTTGGAAAATGTAGAATTAAATGCATCATAAAAGTAATTCACAGGCCAATTCAATTTACTGCACAAGATTGTCACGTGGGTAATTAGAGAAATTAGTGAGAGACAGTTTACTGTTGATATAAAGTATCAAGGCATCTTACAGAGTGTTACTTCTTGCCTCTGACTCCAGGTAGCCATAAGGGATGCAGGAAATAACAGCTGTTACTCTTGTGCCAGATGGAATGTAGTTCTAGGGTTTAGAGTCCTGGATGGAAACTGATTTCCTTCTTGCGTCTACTGATTTAGAATCAGAAGAGAATGACTGAAGTGACCTGCAGGGAGATTTTTAGGGAGAGGCAGTTTCATGCTGATGGCTATTTTTCCAGATACTGTTGCTTATAGCTCAGTGAACAGTTAAAGGGAATGGCAAATTGCTAGATTAAAACAATGGTGTTATTACCTCAGGGGTTTGGTTGTAAAACTACAGATATTGTTCTGTAGAACTTATATTTTGTTTCAGCTAGGTTATGTCCACCAACACAATTCCTTTAACTAGACCTGATTCAATATTATTGAAGGCCAAACAGTACAGTAAATATTGTTTTCTGCACTTAAATAATGTGTAGTTCTCTAAAAATAAAATAAGTAGAGAAATACTCATCTTCAGGGTGATGCACGTTTGCAGAGCTTCTGATCAAAAATGAAGATGCTGTGCACTGAACTTCAAATGTTCAAACACGTTTAATGATTTAACAAATTTAATAAGGAATCCCAGCTTTAAGACAGCAGCAGTAGAAAACGAAGTATGCATGGCCTAATAGCGAAAATCCTATACTGCAACTTTCCCAAAAAATGTACTCTGGAGGAGAGGAATTCAGAAAAAGCATTAAATTGATACTGATTAAGTATTTACAGTTATGTCTTTAGTTTTAACTGCATACCAGTCCAGATAGCATGACTTGACCTAGATCTGTACCCGTTTGTGGGTATGTCTGAGTTTATATGCTAGTAGCTCATAACGCACTTGCTTCCTGGCACTTGAAAAGACAAGCACTCTTAATTTCCACTAGATTGATCTTATTTAACCACTGGACCCTCCCAACAGTTGAACCTATTAAACTGTATAGCTCTACCAGAGCCCTACGTCTGCCCCTAAAATCCTCAGTTCCTAACCTAAGTTCTCTCCCCCTAACCCTGACGCTCCATTCCCCCTCAGTAACCCTAAAGTCCCTGATTGCTCCACAACACAAACTCCATCCCCTCTCCATAAACCTAAATTCCCTGATGTCTTCCTTAACCCTAAACTTCCTTCCTGCATCCTAAACCTAAAACTCCCCTACCACTCACTAACCACAAACTATCTTCCTACTCCCTAACTCTAAAAATTATTTCCTGCTCCCTAATCCTAAAACCGCCTTCCTGCTACAGGACCCTAAAATACCCCTCCCACTGTCTAAACCTAAATCCTGTTAATGATCACTGTCATAACATACACTCCCACCCCCTCCCAATGGCTGCAGAACTTAACTCGCTTAAACTTGAATAATGTGTTCAGTTAAGGTGTGGCAGATGCTTGCCCAAACACATACTCATGTTCTTGCGTTAGTAACAGCCTGTATAAGCTACAAGATGCTTGAGTCCCTGGCTTTGAGACAGTGATTTCTGAGTGGCTGATACTCAAATGCTTATAGTAGAACCTCACTGGATCATTTGTATAAACAGTAACAAATACAAGCATTCTGCTTTTTGTTGTAAAGCATTTGTTACTGCACTTGTGCTCAAAACCAGTTCATTTTACATTAAATAGTATTTTTGTACTCTGGTGGGAGCAGAGGCCTGATTTAACACATCCATGTTGGTAACTGCTGGTGGAAGTCTTATTGTGCATTTATCCGATTGGCCTGAGGGCTTAACTGTAAAAGTCTTTCATCCTGCTGGTATAGAAGTCTTACATTGTTTTGAGACTGTGCTCATTTATTCAGTTTCCCTGTGCCTGGCTTGGACACCAGTGATGGCAAGACCTTGGTTTGCATCTAAAACCATCTGTGGACATACAGAGCTGATAAAAACTATTATTTATTATTAGCTTTAGAAAGTGCAAAAAAGATATCTCAGTACTATTTAACATAGTTGTGTGCCTTGTATATAAACAAACCTCTCAAGTTTAAAACCCTGTATAGGAAATGTTCTGCATAGTCTCCCACTGTTCACAGCTGCTCAAAGAGCTGCCAGTTTGTGAGCAGGCAGCACCACTGCAGTTCATGTAATAGTATACTACCAAATACTCTCACATATACCTGTGAGTGTCTGTCCCCTACTCCTTTACATCTACTAAGGATCTGGTATAAGGGATAGGTACCTTACTGTCATTTCTGTTTTTGGCCTGGTGGGTATGGGCATCTGGAGGCAGTGTATTAACTGCCTTCTGCTCACTGACAACCATTTAATTTTATTATAGACAATGACAGGGTGTGAGAGATGTAGATAAATAGTGTCATTGGAGGCAAAGCTGTCACATACACACACAATAAATACAAACCAGGTGGTTAGTGTTACACCCAAAACACTCAGTACCAACACTGAACAAACACACAGACCCACATATGCAGAGGTACTTGCATGTAATCTACCCAAACCTCCAAGAAATCCTAAAAGCATCTCTCAGTGGCCCTGCACACACTCAAAAAAAAATACAGCACCTCACACAGCACACAACTCCGAAAATCATAGTAGCCCTGCTTCCAAACCCAAAAGGCAACACACTACACAGCCAAACCTTCTAGTTATTAGGGATTCCATTGTAAGACATACTGATGTCCCCCTTTCCAGGCTAAACAAGGAGGGGACATCACAGTGAGCTGTCTGGAATCAAGATCCACCAGATCCACATGCACTTAGATCTTTAAACTACAAGTACCAGTATGACATGGTCATAGTTCATGTGGGCATAAACCGCCCAAGACATACCTCACTGGACTATATGAAGAGAGACATGATAGAGATCTCTGAATATGTGTCTCAGTTGGGTATGAACTTAGCCTTGAGCAGCGTCCTACCTTCACCAATGATGATGCTATACTACCAGCAAAGAATGACTGACTTTAACAATTGGCTTAGTTTCTGATGTCGCAACAAGGGGATCCAATATCTGTCAGCCTGGAGGGACATGATCGACAAACCACGATGCTTTGCACTCGTCAGATCTGGGCTTACAGATACTAGCAAAAACGTTATTCCACAGTGCCCTTTTTAAGATGTGACAAGTTTGTTAAACCCTCCAACAAAAGAAAAATCATTCATGGCTACCTAAAGGTACTGTTGCTCAGTGCTAAGAGTTTAAATAAAAAATTGCACTCCCTGGAAGTACTCACCCTGGAGAATGCAGACATATGTGCACCCACGGAAACATGGTTCAGAACCATAGAAAGCACTTCAGCTATCAAAGGCTACAATGTTTTTCATACATTTCGATGCCCTTCAGTTCAGGATAAAACAAAGGGAGGAGGTCTGTGTGTTCATAAAGGATGCCCAACTAACCATAGTGCAGACCCCCTATCATATCTTTGCTATCTACATATCCCCTAACATGAGTCTGGAAAACCACACCTCCTGCCTAAACCTACTGAAATCTCTTAACATTCAGCCTAACACCATACTTATGGGTAACTTCAGCTATCCTCCTATGACCCATAATTCACTTGCTCAGAGGTTTTTGGACTTCATCAATGCAAACACCCTGGAACAACTAGTTAGCTTCCCAACTAGACGTGCAAATATCCTAGACCTAGTACTCACGAGTATGGGGGGATGCTGCCCCCTCCAATGCATTAACTCCTTCCTGATCAGATCTGACCACAAAATTATAACTTCCAAGCCCCTCCAAACCTGGATGACACTGAGGCCTAGACTGAGATGCACATAAATGCACTGGCCAACCACATTCATAGCTGCATGTAGGAGGCAGTACCTGTCTGAGTCAAACCTATGATTACTAGCAAAAATAAACCTCCCTGGTGGACCCGTAGCATAAATAGGCTATTCAACAAAAGAAAAAGAAATCCTCTCGAAAGCCAAGAAGGAACAGACAAAACAGTGCAAAAAGACACTCACCAGTCTAAACAAACAAATTACAGAGCTGGTCAAATCTGCCAAAGCAAGCTATGAAGCAAAGGTAGCCTCCCAGGAGAAAGATAACCATAAGACTTGTTTTAATTATGTTCATAACCTCAGGAGAAACACTCAGCAATGTGCCAAGTTAATCATGAATGGCAACACTTACACCCAGCCTGAAACTATAGCAAACATGCTAGTCAACAAGTTCAGCTCAAGCTCCCCCTTCTCATCACCTACTATCACACCCAAAGAAATACCCACAACCACCCCCTTCCAGTCATTAAGAGGGAACAGGTATGTACTGCACTAGCTAAGCCAAAAACACAGCCTCCGGGAGTCTTGACAACATTCCAGGTTCCTTCTTAAATGGCTTAAAACAGAATCTATCAAGGACATTAGAAACCCTCTTTAACCATGCCTCCAGACAGACTTTGTCCCAGAAAAATGGAGGACTGCAACACTTGTCCCTCTACACAAGGGGACCCCTAGCAACTGACGCAAAGAACTACAGACCCATAAGCTTGACCAATCTTATCTGCAAGGCCATGGAGAGAATTATCATGGACCTGATCAATTTTTAATATAGGAACTCTCCAAAAACAAGACCAGACCCAATTTGGCTTTGTCAGATGGAGGTCTTGCCTGGTCAGTCTGGTGAACTTCTTCAAGAAAATCACCAGGCCAAGGGATGAGGGTAAAATGGAACACATTGCTTATCTAGACCTGGCCAAAGCTTTTGACACAGTCCCCCACTCAGAGATCATAGATAAACTTATGAGTAGGCATAAATCTCTACATCATCAGATGGATAGCTAACTGACCCACTGACAGAACACGTCTGGACAGGTGAATCCATTTCCGATAAGAAACCTGTTGCTAGCAGTGCCCAAAAGGCTCAATGTTGGGACTCTTCCTGTTTAGTCTTCACTTCAGAGAGGTATATACCAATGTTGGAGGCCTCAGGTTCACTAGAATCGCTGACAGCTGTAAGCTCGGAGCAATCATGGAATCTTCAAATGATGCTGACATCCTACAAACAGGCCTAAAATGACAAATAATTGGTGGTAAAACCATGGTCTGAAACTAAATGCTAAAAAATGTGTAATCATACATCATACCCTTTGGTAAATTAGATATACCAACAAATTAAAATATTAATAGCACACCCCTAAAAGAAGATCCAGTGGTGAGGGACCTAGGAACATAGATAGTAACCTAAACTTTGACCACCAGGTAGCAACAGTAGTGAGGAAATCCTTCTTGTGTGGCTCAACTTATAAGTATAGGTATGGCATCAAGGTCAAAGGAAGTCATAGTGCCATTGTCCTCTATCTAATCAGGTCCATAATTGATTATAGTGCTCCCTTCTGCATGTAACTAACCAGGCAGTTACACCAACTGCAGCAGCCCCAGAGGTTTCTCACTAAAGAAATAGAAAGCCTAAGACACATGTCTTATGCAGACCAGCTAAAGGTCTTATCACTTTTTCTCTGTCTCATATCATTTATTGAGAGGGGATGTATTATGCCTGACCTACAAGACATTCTCTTATCCAGTCCTGATGAAAATGTTACATATTCTCAAGAAAAAACTATACAAGTATTATGCATTCCATGGACTTTATCTGCAGAATAAACTTCCCATCTTCATAAAACAGTTTATCCCTCACTCTCTTCACAAAGAATTTGGATTAATGGATGGAGAACTGTAAATTCACTCTTGGTGTACTGCCTTTGTCCCTTATGGACAGAGTCAGTCTATAAAATGACTCAGGGTTCCAGCACCCAGAGACCCACTACCCTGATACTACTCCATCCCACATCTGGGGAATTAGGATTTAATGTTGTCATATCCTAAGTATTATTGGCTAGGCTTGTTAAGGCTCTTGTGCCATTAGCCTAGTAATCACCTGTGAAACAGAACTCAGAATTATATGACACAGGTGGCCATACATCTGTATTTTACATTTCCTGAAAACAGAAGAAATTACGGGCACCTTTTTCCACTTCATGGATTTTATTAGGTAGGTTTGATTTTAAAAAGTAGTGTTGTCAACAAGCCAAAGAATATGGTAAACCTAAAATCAACTAAAGTTGCATACCATTAACCATGTATCTGATTATGTCAATTTTCATTTTGTCCTCGATTGATGGGTTCGGATACCAGGCGTCAGATACAACTCAGCCTCTTGTAAAAGCTCGTGGCAAGCCAAAACTCTCGAGCTTCTCCCTTAACCCATAATGCATCCTCCCCATTACCTCAGATCTCATTTGCCACAGTTAGGTAAAAGACATGGTTACTTCACTTTCAAGCTACTAAGATAGATGCATGATTTTTTTTGTTTTTTCTACCTTAAATTTTCTTCCCTTATCTTAATTTTTCTACCTTTGTGCTAGCGTACTATAGATGTTATCATTAATATGTCTTCTCTGCACTTTTTTCCCTTGCCTTCTACATATAACATAGCCTTACTACCTTTGTAGGTAGTCCCCTTTTTCCCTTACATGTTAAAAAAAAAAAAAATATATATATATATATATATATATATATATATACATATATATATATATAGATATATATAGATATATAGATATATATAGATATATATAAAATACAGTTTACTTCCTTTTGTTTTCTTGTTGTTGTTAAGCCTTTTTGTAGAGTTATTTACAGTCCTTCCTGTATGAATGCTGCTGTTTATCATGGCTGAAAAAGAGAAAACATCAGCAGGGTTCAAGAAGTGTGGGAAATGCAGCCAAAAGATTCCTTTTTCTGACACACACACTCTGTCTTCACTGCCTTGGCCCCCTTCACCTGCAAGAGAGTTGTGTGATCTGCCATGTGTTTAATCCCAGAGTATTGGTAGAATGCAAAAATAAATTAATCTTCAAGGGATGTTTACTGTCCTCTCTTGGTTACGCCATTGCTGGAGAAACTTCCAAAAAGTTGCCTAAATCATCTCCGAGCTCCTCTTAAATTTCATCAAAGACTTTGGAGAAAGTTTCAAAAAGGCCTTCATCGTGTATGACAGCGTTTTTGGATCTGTCCAAGAAGATGAAAAAAAGTTATTGGATCTTACCCCCTTGGATCATACAAAAAGAAAACGGTACCTCTTCAGATCGGATGGCTTCATCGGATCTGAGTCTTCAAAAACACAGGATTCATTGGCTCTGTGAACCTCTGATCCTCCTACATTTTTGGAAACACTACCCTTGGACAAGACTCTCCCTCCAGGCAGTCCTTTCACTCTTCTAGGCACCTCACTGTAGAAGATGTGGAAAAGGTAGTGAGGCATATGCTTTCGGCACAGAGCCTCCCAGTTGCTTCAGCTTCTACCCCTTCAGTCAAGAAGTCCTTGTATCTAAGAC
The DNA here is from genome assembly GCF_019279795.1 of Protopterus annectens. Taxonomy (NCBI): domain Eukaryota; kingdom Metazoa; phylum Chordata; order Ceratodontiformes; family Protopteridae; genus Protopterus; species Protopterus annectens. The sequence goes on from NC_056750.1 coordinate 683,163,744, forward strand.
TCCACCTTTGACTCTTCTGACTCCCTCCAGAGGTTTGGAGCCCTTGGATCAGAGTCATCCAGGCCTGTCTTCTTTGGGTCCGAAGCTCTCCATATCTTTGGATCAGAAGTTTGCTGAGAGCTCCTCTGAGCTCTTGCATCTGACAGGGTATAAACAGCTCCAAGGCGTTTCAGTTGACTAAAACAAAAAAACAAAGTCACTGGAACCACAACAAGCATTTATTTCCAATACAAATGCAAGTTAATAACTTTCACCCTAGAGGCTTCCTCAGGCATTAAACACTAAGAACAAAATTAATGTTGCTTATGTTTATATAAAACTGTAATGCCAAGAACCTTGTATATCTGGCAATATGTAGAACATGTGGCTCATATTATACAGGGAAAACCAATCAGAAATTAAAAGAACGTATTTGTAGCCATGTCTAGAGATAAATGCTAAGAACATGAATGCTTTATATAAACATATTCTAGAAAATGGTGATAGCCATATGTTTACATTTGCCATACTGGAAGTATGCATAGCAGAAATATGAGGTGGTCATGTTGTATGCAGAGATGAAGTGGATAATTAGGCTTAAAGCTCATAGCTCATATGCTACCAGGTCTTAATGACATTGTCCCTTTAAAACCTTTGCTGAAACACAAGCATAATTCCATCTGATTTACATAATTAGTATGTCGTCACTGTTTTTAAGTATATCAGCTACTTTAATCTTGTTCTTAGTGTTTAACGCATAACAAAGACTCTAGGGTGACTTTCTTCAGAGCAGGGTGGGACCAGGGATCAGAAAGCCCTCCTTTCAGATCTTGGTTCCTATCCCTCTCTGGGAAAGTCCTTGGAGAGAGCCCTGTCAGCTTCCATGACATAGACTGGTCCTTTTCTCTTGGGTTCAGTTTCTCTTGCTCTACATTAGGAGTCTCAACTAACCCTCCCACAAGGGCAGCCTGTACCAAAACCTCAGGACACGCAATTGGGTATTTCTGCCTCTTCTAATACCTCCCCAGATTATCCCACTGAAGAGATCCCTCTGAAGAAGACATGTAACAGGAAGCACCTAGATTCCCCTGAATCTGTCACCGAAGACATGGATTTTGAGGAGGGTAAGGATCCCCATGGTAACCTCCTGCTGATGTCTTGTTCAGAGACATCCTTGAACTCCTAAAACAGAGAGGTGGCTGGAAGCTCAGAATTCCTTCATCAGAGGAATCTGTGCTCCTTGAGGTGTTTGGTACTGGCCCATCTATGTCTTGGGTGATTCTGCCTGCTGAGGAGCTCCTAGATTTGGTCTTGTGGTGGGCGTGGAAGGCGCCTGACTCCACTGAGGCCATACCAAAGAAGCTTGATAAAATTATGACCCCTCTGGAAGACAGTTTTAGTCCAAGGGCTCCACTGTTGATGCCATGATTGTAGCAATGGCCACCAGGAAGGAACTAGCTGCCAAAAGTTCCTCTGTTCATCCCCTAGCAAGGAGTCACAAGCCATGTACAGGTTTGTGAAGTGGGTCTATGCTTCAGAGACCTTTGCCTTGAGGTTCCAGAACTATCTGGCACATCTCACCAGATTGCAAAAGGATCTGATAAAGGAACTCTCGGATCCCCTTATGGGAACTGTGCCTGAAGAGATGGAGTCGGTCACCTCACAACTGGTGAACTTTCAGTTGATGTCAATCTTGTCCATGAGGCTCATTTCCAGTCTGGTAGAAGGAAACCACAAGGGCAGTGGGTTTAGGTGTAACCATCAGGAAATGCACCTTACTGCACTTGTGCGACTTCGTGGAGCCTTTTAAGTTTACATTCGTTAATGCTCACTTTTACAGCACCTTTCTTTTTGACCCCAAAGTAAAAGATATGTTGTCCGGGTATGAGAAGGCTGGAAAGACCCTTTCTGCTGTGGGTGTGTGTTTTTACACCCCCTCCCCCAAATATCCTACTTGAGGAATCACTGGGGAGGTGGAAAAGGTGGTTCAAAAAATAATAAGGATTTTTCCAAGACACACATGGAGGGTCTTCCCACAGAGGCAGAGGGGGAAATGAAATGGTAGATGCCCCTTCCTTGGCAAACCCTTCCAGCACTCCTGAATGGAGACCCGAATGTTCCCCTCTGGAGGCAATCTGGGATCAGTCATTCCTGCACCAGAGAGCCTGGCTAGAGATGATAAAAGATACTTGGGTGCAGAGGATCATATCCAGAGGATATATAATTCCATTTTCCCTTCTCCAATTTTCCAAGAAACTTCACAATGTTCCACCCAATCAGAGGGATCAAGCAGCCGTACAAATACAAAAGCTGATAGACAAGAGGGTCATCCAAGAGGTCCCCCCCAGGCCAGAAAGGATCTGGAACATACTAAAGATTTTTTTTAGTGCCAAAGAAAACGGGGGACTGGAGACCAATTTTGGATCTCAGCAATCTAAACAGATTTGTTCCAAAGACAAAGTTCTCAATGGTCATGGTTCAATCCATTCTTCTATTTCTGGAAAAGGATGACTAGATGTGCTCAGTAGATCTCCAGAATGCATGCTATCATAAAAAAATAAAGAGGTGATCCAAGAAATTCGTGTGCTTCCAACTAGGAAACAGTTTATCATTTCAGAGCACTGCCCTTTGGTCTTCACCTCAGCCCTTAGGGTGTTCACCAAAAGTAATCACTTGAGACTGCAAAGATTGTGCGTGTTTCCATACTTAGATGGCTGGCTCATTACCGCTCTGACCAGGCATCAACTCATTATGGCAAAAGAAGAGGTCATCCATGCTTGCACAAGATTAGGAATAACCATAAATTTCAAGAAGTCAAATCTAGAGCCAGCACAAATTCTAAAATTCAGACGAGCTCTACTAGACACAAGGTCAACAGTAGCCTCTCTTCCCCTTTTCAGCATTCAAACTTTAAGGTCACAAGTCAACAAAATATTTTGCAGTACCACAATCTTGGCTCACCTGGTACTACAAAGCTCTGGGATCAATGGATGACCCTTGTTCCGCTAGCTAGATTTCACATGAGAATTCTCCAGTGGACGCTGGCATCCCAGTGGTCGATTCCAGCTGTCCTTGTCAGCCCCAATACAAATTACAAACTCTTGCAATAAGTCTGATGTGGTGTATCTAATCAGATGCAGTACTACAGGGTCTTCCATTTGTCCCCTCACAGCCTAAGGCCATAGTGACCATGGATGCTTTTCAGCTCAGGGGCATTACCTAGGAAAGACAGTACAAGTAATGTGGTCCCCTGAAGAGGCCAATTCAGTGTTCTGGAGGTGAGACCAGTGCTTTTAGTGTTACAAGCCTTTCAGGATACTGTACTATCAGGAACAATTGCAATTCAAATGGACAATGTCAGTGATTTGGTACATTAACAAACAGGGAGGAACTAGATCGTACCCCTTATGTCAAGAAGCGCAAAGGGTGTGGCAATGGGCAATATCTTCCATCTGCTTTCTCTTAGCAAGTCATATTCTGGGGAAGTCCCACATGCTAGCAGACAAGCTGAGCAGGTGCATACTTTTACCTTATGAATAGTCACTCAGTCAAAATTTTGCACAAATGGAACCGGCCATGCTGCGACCTCTTTGCATCCCACAAAAACAACTGTAGCAGCTATTTTGCCCTGATTCCCCCACAGGAGGAGTCACCAAGGATCTTCTCCACAATTGGCCACTCGGATTACTTTATGCATATCCCTCAATTCCTGTAATCCCAAAATTCCTTCAGAGAGCTGCCAGATTGAAGAACAAAGTTATCCTTGTTGCCCCCTTTTGGCCTCAACAGATTTGGTTTCCCTTCCTGTGGCCTCACTTAGTTTACCAAACTTAGATTCTGGACCCAGTTCTGGACCTCCTATCTCATCCAACGGGCATGACATATCCAGACTTTCTGATCCTCAAGTTGAAAGCTTGGTTTTTCCAATTCCAATTATAGCCAGATAATGCTCTCTCTTCCCCTGTGCATCACATCTTGCTATCTTCCCTTAAGCCATCCACTAAGAAACTTTACACTAGTAAGTGGAAAAGATTTGTACATTGAACTATTCAAAAGCATATAGATCCCTTCTCAGCACCAATTAATCATGTGCTAGAGTTCTTGACACAGCTTTTCAACCAGGAAGCTAGTTCTTCAACAGTAAGAGCCCAATTAACAGGGATTTCTGATTTCCTCAATGGATTTGATGGATGCTCACTAGCTTCTCATAAACTATGTAAAGCAAAAAGGCAGCACAGTTCTTCTTAAACCTCCTTTTAAATATCCCACAGTGGCATAGGATCTTTAAATGTGGTACTGCAGTCCTTTATTCTACCACCCTTTGAGTCTGTCCATGAGTGTGACCTAAAATTTTTGTCTTGCAAGACCTAATTTTTAGTTGCCATCACCTCCGTCAGATAAATTTTGGAAATTCAGGCATTGTCGGTGAAACTTCCATATCTCATTTTCCATAAGGATAGAGTATCCTTACGAACTAATGCTTCTGTTTTTCCCAAGGTGATATGACAAATCAGCATCAGTCAATGTATTAATCTTCCAGTATTCTTTCCAAACTATTCCAACAAAGGAAAATATTTGCTACACCTGCTAGATGTAGCTAGACAACTGTTTCTATTTTCATAGGACAAAAGATATCAGAAAAACTGATCGGTTGTTTGTATCATTTATTGGATTGAAGTTGGGCACATTTGTATCTAAAGTCACCTTATCTAAATGGCTTACTGAGTGTGTCTCCTTTATTTATAACAAGACAGAAATAGCCTGGTCTTGCAAAGTACGGGCTCATTCTACCAGAGCTGTGGCTACCTCATCTGTTTTCCACTCGAACTTCCGTGGATGATATTTGTTCAGCAGCAACTTGGGCTTCCCCTCACATCTTTATTTCTCATTATAAGCTAGATTTGGCGTCCAGAGGGAAAGCATCTTTTGGCTCAATGGTGCTCAGAAATGTACTTCCTTGAATCCACCCAGGGTTCTAAGTAGCTGGGGACTCTGTCCCATCAGTTGAGGATGGAATGAAAATTGACAACATCAGATAAAAAAGTTATATACTTAGCATAACGTTCCATCTGTGTTGTCAATTTTCATTCCTCCTCAACTCCCCTCCCACCAACTCCCAACCTTTTTAGGATTCTTCTAGCAGAAAGAGAGAATATAACAATTGCGTTTCATCCTTATGTCTTTACCAACTCCAGGAGTGGCTTTGCAACTTCTCTGCGACTCTCTTTCTCTTCATCCAAATTGTACACACACACTATAATGTCAATATTTTTGTTCCTCCTATAACTATATTTTATATTATCCTGGAAGATGTTTGTTTTAGCATACATTTCCCTAAACATAAACATATGGGAGGAACAAAAATATTAAGAATATTCTCGAACAACAGAAAATTAACAATATTCATGGCACGAATAAAAAACATGGAACCTTTAAATGTGGAAGATGTGCCCAGTGTTCTTATATTGCAGAACAAAAGGAGATTGCACTGCCTAGTTTAGGAATAACTTTGAAAGCTAAAGGATATAGTAGTTGTTACACCCAGGGAGTTGTTTATTTGTTTTTTTGTAAAGCATGTTGGAGTTATTATATTGGGAAAACCGAGAGACACCTGAGGGCAAGAATATATGAACACATTAGAGACGTCAACAAACATAATGATAATAATGCTTTATATAGACATGTATTGACCTGTAAAGAAGCGGATTTTAAATTTTGGGTGATAGAGGAAGTTAAACACCCAGATAGCGGAGGAGATTGGGAAACAAAACTTGAGTACAAAGAAGTGATGTGGCAACTGAGATTGGATGCATGTGGAGGGAAAGGTCTAAATGACCATATATCCATTACCCCAGTTTTGAAAATTTTTGCTGCTGATCCTAAGAAAATCAGAAAAGGAAAAACAGTGAACCGATGAGAAATAATAAGTTTATGGTCCTCTTTTATGCACGTCTTTCTATGTATATTTTTTTCAATACCCTAACACTTTCAACATTTTCTGCAAATATTTATATTATTTTATGTTATATTTTTATGTATATATTTATGAATACCTTTTTAGCACATTTTATGTATACATTTTTAATATACAATAATATGTATTATGTAAATATCTTATTTATATATTAGGTACATTTTATATATACATATATATATATATATATATATTTATACTACCAATATTTTTATTAATATATATAAATTAAATATTTATAAGTGTATTTGTTTTTTAAATAGGTTTAGGAATGATAGTATGTGTACATTTATATTCATTCTTGCCAACCAGTATCTCTCTGAGCCCCTGTTTGATACTATGTTTTGGTTATCGTTAGTATTGTATGTATTGTCAGTACATATACATTTAATAAGGAATGTGGTCCTTTTAAGAAATGGTCATATAAATTAATCAATTAATGTATTTGCACCAGCCCACTTTTGGTTTTGTATATAAGTGATGATTCTTGTTTATTTTAATTGACTCTGAAGAAGTCTCCGAACAGAGACGAAAGCGCTCAGTCGATATTTGTGTGTTGTGGAGTTGTTTTTGGAGTTATTAAAGCTTTTTCCAGCATTGGATCATCTTTTTGGCTGTTTATTCCACTTCGTATATTTCAGGACTACCTTTATTGTTCTCGGAGCAGGTCGTTTTGGTTTAACATCAAAATGTGCTTTTTGGATGGATATCCCTGTGCATGAATGATGGGAAATATGTTTTAGTTATATCTCTGTTTTATTTATTTATTTATATTTTTTGACCGGGAGTGTCCATTTTCAGTGGAGGCCCGGGGAGAAAAGCTCCACAGTTAAAACAAACAGACAGTAGTTACATTGGATTACATAGCGATTAACAATTTACATAGCAATTACTTACAATATATTTACAGATGAAGAACATAGTATATCAGTAGACAACTAGAATCTATCTGTGAAGTACATAACAGACATTAACAAATGTTACAATAAGACGTTCCTGCTGTATAATAAGTACTAGGCTTATGAGCATCTGAGCTTGCTATAATCGAGGTAGTTAGTGGAGTGGAAAGAAAGGTAGTGGTTGGATGGGGTGGGTGATATTAGAGTGGGAGTTGCAAGGGCATAGCCAGCATGTTTTTAGTTGTGCTTTTAGTAAAGTTTTGAAGTGGGTGCATGATGGTATGGAGGTAATTGTGGGTGGGAGGGAGTTCCATAATTTGGCTATGGCGCAAGAGAATAGTGCTTCACCAGCAGAGTTATTGGCTTTAGTGATCTGCAAGTGATTTTTGTTGCTGGATCTTAGTGGTCTGGTGGTGCGATAGGGTTGGAGTAGATTCTGGAGGGATGGGACATTTAGTGGATGGTTTACTAGTTTGTGGGCAAGTGAGAGTTGATACCATTGAAGGAGGTGAGGGAGATCAAGCCAGTCAAGTTCAGCAAGTGAGAGAGACAGTGGTGACTACGGTAGGATGCCCCTGTGGCGAATTTGGCGATTTTGTTGTAGCAGGTCTCTAGCTTGTTTAGATCGCATTGCCTTAGGTTGGCATATATTGGAGAGGCATAAAGTAGGGTGGAGATAAGGTGGGAATTTGCTATTCAAATCTTTGCTGCTTTGGTGAGAAGTTGTTTATTTTTGTATAACGCTCCTAGTTTTTTGTGGACTTTATTTATGGTCATGGATATGTGAATGTCAAATTTTAGTTTATTGTCTATTTCTACTCCTAGCAATTTGGATTGTTCAGTTAGGTATACAGTGGTGTTGTCTTTTGCTGTGATGTTAAAATGAGAGTTGTTTTGAGTATGTTTGGAGGGTTGGAAGATGACTAGTTTAGTTTTGTTTGGGTTGAGTATTAATTGGGCATCGGATAACCATGTTTCAACAGAGGAAAAGGCTTCCTGTGTGACTTTTTGCAGTTTGGGTAGGGACTGGGCTGAGCAGATGATGGTTGAGTCATCTGCGTATTGTATGAGTGTGCCATGTTTGGTGGCAGAGGCTAGATTATTGGTGAAAACAGAGAAGAGTAGGGGTCCAAGGATCGATCCTTGGGGAATCCCTATGGAGACAGGTAGTTGGGGAGATATGTCATTCTGCCATACAACGGATTGTTGGCGGTCAGACAGGTAACTCTAAAACCAGTTGGTGACTGATTGTGAGAAGGACAGGTTATTGATGACAGAGATAAGTTGTTTGTGTGGGACCATGTCACATGCTTTTGATAGGTCTAGGAAAGTAGCAGAGAAGAGATAGCCATTGTTTTTATGTTGAAGGATAGTGTTAGTAAAGGAGAGTAAGGCAGTGGTGGTGCTATGGTTTGGTCGGAAACCATGCTGAGTATTGGAAAGGAGGTTGTTAGTAAGGAGGTAGTCTGAGACCTGAGAGTGTATGCATCTCTCTAGTATTTTGGAGAGTGGAGAGAGAATAGCTATGGGGCAGTAGTTGGTTAGTTCTGTGGAGGGTCCGCCTTTGTGGAGGGGAATTATATGTGATACTTTCCACAGTGTGGGAATGTAACTTTCTGACAGAGATCGGTTAATCAAGATGGATACTGGGTAGGCCAGAGCATCAGCTGCGATTTGTAGGTATTCACTTGGGAGGTTGTCTGCTGCTAATTTGGTGGGCTTAAGTTTAGTTAAGAGTTTTTTTATGTTGGAGGTAGGTACAGGAGAAAAAGAGAAGGGAGTGGGGAGATTACTAGTTGAAGGTGTGGGTTGAAGGAGACGGGGTTGTGTTGTTTAGCTAGTGATAATATGGTTTGTGTGAAGTGTGTGTTGAATGAGGTAGCAATATTTTCTGAGGAGTGAGTGATGTTAGGAGGAGGGGTACTGACTTTACCTTTTATATGACTGCACAGCTTAATATTTTACTGAGTAGGGGGCATACTGTAATTTTAAAGGAAATATTCAAGAATAGCCCAGTGATGCATCATTAAGGTAAATATTATACCAAGGGCCAGATTCAATAAAGCCTACACTGAGTGTACACGATATGTATTCAAGAACATTATCACATTTTTGTGCTTTCTAATCACTCAGAAAGATTCCACTAAGTGCACATGTAGTCTACACTTTCTAGTAGCCTTTATGAATCCCTGTCAGTATTTAAAGCTGCAAGAATAGCAGTAGGAAAACTAAAATTAGGAGGAAGAAGATGCGAGTTATGTCTGTTCATTCAGAACAATGGACACTTAGTGTAGGTGTTAATGAATCCTGGGGCAAGTGCATCTTGAATTCTGCTATTACCTAGTGGGTTTGACTCCCTTTGTTATAGCCATGTAAGTTTTTCAGACATTATCATTTCCACAGATTTATATGATGCTGTGCTGTTTATAAGATACTGGTTGCCTTGTTCACATAGTTTGAAAAGTATTGCCTACCAGCTATTCGTTCATATGTAAGAGTAATACTAAAATGACAGCTAATTAATCTTTTTTCCTCTCTTATAGGGTATTGCAGGGCCAACAGGAGAAAAAGGTGCACCAGGTTCAAAAGGTTTATTTGGATCAGAGGGTCCTAAAGGGGAAGTTGGTGAAAAGGGAGAGATTGGTCCACAAGTAAGTATGTTAGCATTGTTTTATGTTTTTATTTTGTATGAATTGCTTCTAGTAACTGGGTATAATACTAGAGTGATAGCCTTGGTTCCAACACTTTTTAGTGGGTTAAGTGATGCTGTGTTTTTATTTGTGATTGATAGGATAGGAGATGAAACTATTTAGAGCACTTTTTGTTTCACTGATATATAAATGTAAATTTAAATTATTTTATTTTAATAACAAATAACAATCAGAGTAAAATAAAACAAACTACATATGTCCGCAGCTGTGTAATATATCAATATAATACTAATTAACTGTTAATATTTTTCAAGCAAATCTTTAAGTTATAGCCATGACTTAAAGGAATGAGTAATATTAGAAGTTCTCATCCTAATCATATGTAACTCACTACTACATACGATTTTTGCTGTTCTAAGAAATTCAGTACAAGAGGGAGTAGTTTTACTCTTCCAGTTCTTAGTTATAATTTTTCCTAGCTATTTCTAGTATACACCAAAGAAGAGGCACTTGAGTCCTTGGAATTATTTCAGGGATCGGGGCATTAAAAATGATAAAATCAGTGACTTGGAAATACAACATCTAACCAACCACAATGCTTGAATAATGTTTTTAATTTTGTTCCAAAATGGGAGGATGATCTCACATTCATATACCATATGTATCCAGTCAGCTGTTACCCCAGAATCACATCTCCAGCATTTGATTCTACTTGATTTATATATAATTGTAACCTTGTTAGGTGTATCAATCTGTGCAATAATTTCCAGGCGAGAATTTGCCAATATAAAGGGGATGTAGTTTGTTTCTATTGATTTTAATACTATTTTTTATCTTCATTAGTAAAATGTGTTAAATTTTGTGGAATAATTCCAAAAAGTATCATCTAAGTGCAAGAAGTCTAATGTATGAATTCTATAATTTTGTGATAAGACTTATTTTCTTTTGCTTCGTTGTTAATATTAAAAATTCCAATATTTGAGAGGAAATTTCTTATCCAAGTTAAATATTTGAGTTTACAAAATTGCTACATATTTGTAGTGTTAACCACTTATTACAGTCCTGATTATATCTCAACATTAAGTTTTCAACAGAATGTGTTTCAGTTCCATTTAAAATTTGATGCCCATAAAATAAGGTATTTTATTCTTTTAGATATAGCTAGTGAAATTGTGAATTTTTTAAGCATTCATTTTATATGCTATTGGAAAATTTGAAAAGATTAGGTTTTTAATGCAGTAATTAGAATATGTGAATTTCTGGAAGGAAGGAAGACATTTTTTTAATATAGGGGATTTGATTAGAAGTGTTTCCATTGAAACAATAATCTTTTAATAGCCAGACAAAACTGGTAGGGACTATTTGCTTATGACCGTTAGTAATATGTTTGTTGTTATAGCAATAACCCATGCCTGGGTGTGGGTAATGCTGGATTTACCCACGGTTGGCGTGGTTTGGTCCCGAGGGTGAAGCCCGAGGGACCAAACAAAGACAACCGTGGGTAAATCCAGCATTACCCACACCCAGAAGTGGGTTATTGCTATTATACCATGGTGTTAGTTTGTTTTGTATTATGTTTGTATTGTTGTTATTTATGTTTTTGTTTGCTTTTTTTCCTATTCTTCCACTTTTTGTGAGATAAAATAGTCCACACTTTCAGTTTGTGTTTATTGTTTATTTCTGTTTTAATTTAAATACATGTTATTTTTTAGTTTTTCAGGAAATGTTAGGAAAGGGCTAGGTGGTGCTTGGTATAATATAGTTTAAGCAGTGTAGACGTTTATAACGTGTAGTTATGTTTTTGTAGTTATAGGTATGTTGAAATGTGGTGTAGTTTTAATTTGTATTAATTTTTTTAAAATATATACTTTTACTATTTGGTCACTAGATGGTGGTGTTGTATGCGCTTTTATTAGATGTATGCTGATGTGGATGTTCGGTATGGTGTGTGTTTTTGACTTTGAGGGATGTGTGGTGTGTTTTAGTATGTACATTTTGGAGTTGTCTGTGTATAGGTATTGTAGGGAATATAGGTAAGTGAATGGTTTTATGAGAATGCTTGGTTTTATTGTGTTATAAGTGGTGGTTATGTAGTGTGTGTGTAATGTATTTGCGACTGCATGACTTTTTATTTTTTTAGTGTTCGAGGTGAGGGAATGAGGAGTGTAGTATGGAAATTGGTTAGTTTTCTGTGTTTTCGTTAAATTGTTGTGTGTGTTGGGTATTAGATTTACTTTACTTTACTGTTTATTTGCTGTCGCCGCATGATATTTAGCGACCGGACTTTTTGCGTTGTTTCTTATAGGATTTACTATGTGCACGCTGGTTGGATTAGCCAATCAGCATGCACGTTTGTTGGGTTTGCGATGTTCGCATGGTATAATTTTAGATAATACCTGATGCATTAGTTTCCATTTTGATTCATATGAAGAATGTATCCACAATGCAATATTTTTTACAATAATTGAAATAGCATACCAATGAATATTAGGGAATCCTATTCCACCTTCATCTCCAACCTTTTGTGTGCCAATTTGGTTCATTTGGGTGCCGAAGAGACTTAAGTAGGATATTAATCTTTTTCATTACTTTTTTTTTTTTTGGTGGAGATGGTTAATGATTGCATAGCAAATAATATATTGGGGAGAATTTCCATCATAATTAACATTAAATGTGCTTGCATAGTAAAGACAAATTTATTCCATCTTGTGACTAGACATAATTTTATCAGTAACCTGTTGGAAATTCACTTGTATCATTTCCTTACTATTAGTTGTAATGTTGATACCAAGATATTTAATTTGAGCTATTCCAATTGAAATTAGAATATTTTATATTATTTTTTTTAATTTCTTATTGATTAATAACATACTTGTTTTATAGTTAAATTTAAGGTTTAAAATAGTTTCAAATTGCCTCATAGGACAAATTATATGTTCTAGTGATGTTTCTATATTTCCTATTGTAAGCAGAATGCCATCCACAGAGAGTTAAATCATTAGTTCCAAATCGGCTGCTATTTTTATACCGTGCATTTTTTGTTTGACCTAATAAAGTTAGCAAAAGGTTCTCTTACTAGAGCAAAAAGTAGTGGAGATAGTAGGCAACCTTAACCAGTATCTTTGTGTAGTTTCAAGAAATCAGAAAGAAAGGAACCTATTTTGATGTAAGCACAAAAATTAATACTATTAACTCAGTTGAGAAGTTATATTATTTAAGTACTTTAAATAAATAAGGCCAATTGACTGAATCAAAAGCTTTGTCTAAATCAAGACTAATGATAGAAAGTTCTTTTTTTATTTTTATTTGCATAGTCTGTTAGCATATGCATCCTTATATTATCTTGTATCTGTCTATTCAAAATAAAACCTGTTTGTTAATTAATGTTGGTATTATTAGATTAATTATAATTGATAAAAGAGGCATGAACATCGTGGTCAATGTATAGGAGTGAAATGGGTGTATAAGAACATTTTGTAGGATCTTTGTCTTGCTCTAGAATAGGTGAAATGAAGGAATATTTCCATGATGGGAGAACCTGTGAAGTACTTTTTATTTCCCTGAAAGCTTTTTCTAGCACAAAGACTGCATTAGTTTCATAGTTTCATAGTTTAGTACTAGGCTATCTGCCCTGGGGCATTTATAAGCCTAGCCATAGTGATGTGACTTTCGCCACCCCATGTAATGGTACAAAAGTGTACAGAATAGATTTAGAATACTGTGCCTCTGTCTAGTAGTGACACAGTGAAGACCCCCTTACATAATAGAATTAGTTTACTGTGCCTCGGTCTAGTAGTAAGACAGAGATGACCCCTGGGGTAAACCTACGATCTCCCATCCACTCGTCAAGATTTCTCTTGAAGAGAGTCAGTGAGGGGCTCTGCCTAACATGAACTGGGATTTTGTTCCAGAGTATGGGAAGATTCTGAGTTATGAATCTGTCCCTCCAGCATGTCCTATTCATATTTGTGCTGAGGTTTAAATCTTTAGCTCTCGTGGTTCTGATGGATTTGGATTTTTTGAGGTGGAGCATGTCCATCAATTCCTGATTGGACATGGCCTTGTACGTCAGGCACAGATCACCTCTGAGCAGGTGGTATGCTACTGAATAGAGCTGGAGTTTCTTTAGTCTGGCAGCATATGACATATGTTGGAGACCCTTGATCCTCTTAGTGAGGTACTTTTGGGGTCTCTCTAGCTGTTGCAAGTGCCGGGTGAGGTACATACCAAATGGGGCATTGTACTCAATCATGGGCCTGATAAGGGAGGAGTATAGGGGTACAATGACCTCCTTTGATCTGGATGTGAATCCCTTCATGATAAGGTGGGCAAGGTAGAAAGTCTTTCTAACCACTTTGGCAACGTGGGTGTCAAATGAGAGGTCACTATCGACTTGGGTCCCCAGGTCTCTGATTACTTTTTCCGTGCTCATTGGGTTACTGTCTATGTGATAATTTGTGGGTATTTTGTTTTTCCCAAAGGGGATGACTATACATTTTTTGGCATTTAGTTTAAGGCCATGACTCCGGCATCAAGTTGTCTGTTTCAGTGAGGCCTTTCTGTAGGATGTATGTGTCAGCTGGTGTATCCACTATGGCGCCTAGTTTGCAGTCATCTGCGAACTTGGTCAGCCACAACCCTCCCATGTTTGCTTTCACATCTGAGAAATAAATGCCGAACAAGAGGGGTCCCAGGACAGGGCCCTGTGGGACACCACTTGTGACTGGCTTTGAGTCTGACATGGCTCCAGCGATTTTGACTTTATGGGTTCTATCCTTTAGCCAGTTTGCCACCCATCTTGTGACATATGGATTTACATTTAAGCTGTTGAGCTTGTCTATGATGCCAGAGTGGGGTATTGTGTCGAAAGCTTTAGCCAAGTCCAGGTAGGCTGTATGGACTGCTTTGCCCTCGTCAATGGCTCTAGTGACTGTTTCGAAAAAGTCAACCAGGTTCAAAAGGCAGGATCTGCCCTTTACAAAGCCGAACTGAGTGAGATCAAGTATCTGTAAGTCCCCAATGTCTCTGTTTATGAGTTCCATAATGATTCTTTCCATAGCTTTGCAGACCAGGCTGGTTAAGCTTATGGGGCGGTAGTTACCAGGGTCTGTAGAGGTGCCTCCTTTGTGGAGTGGGACTACTGTTGCTGTACGCCAGTGTTCAGGTACATATCCTGTAGTAAGGCTAAGGTTAAATAGCATTTTTATGTGCGGGTTTAGCTCCTCTTGGAGTTCACGTAGCACGCAACCTGGGGTACTGTCAGGTCCCATTGATGCTGTGTTTTTAGCTTTGCTGAGGGCGGTTCTCAGCTGGGCATCTGAGATGACAGGGAGGTTACATTCAGCTGGAATAAGTATTTCTTCTTTTGGGGGTGAGGGAGGGGAGAAATTTGCACTGAACCTGTCTGCCAGAATGTTGGCAATATCTGTGGGTTCAGTGTATTTTTTGTCATTGTGAACTAACTCTGAATATATCTGAGGGTTTCTACCCAGGTTTCTAACCTAGCTGAAGAAGGCCTTGTGGTTATCTTTAGTGTCCATAGCGATTTTTCTCTCAAAGTTGGCCTTGGATGTTTTTATGAGAGAACATAGTTTTCTACTTGTGCTGATCAGAGATGCCTTCTCTTTATGGGATTTTGCTCTGTCGTGCAGTAGCTTCCTTCTTTTGTTATACAATTTGTTTATGGCTGGAGTCCACCAGACAGGATGCCTGCCCTTGGTGGAGAGGGTCTTGGTTTTATTTGGGATTGCATGATCCATGCATTCTTGGAGATGTCCGTAGAAAGCATTTGTGAATGATTCTGCATTGTGGGATGTGGTTTCCACTGGCCCATTGGGCTTAAAGGATACCATGTCAGTTTTAAGAAGTGTAAAGTCGGCTTTTGAGAAGTTTTTCACTGTAGTCTTTTGTGTTGGGGGTGGAGGTGGGATATGTATATCCAGGGTGATACGTTTGTAGTCAGATCTCACTAGTGAGGGGTATACTTCCAGTGTGGAGCACTTTGTCCCCATGTTTGTGATGATCAGGTCTAGTATATTATCTCCCCTTGTGGGAGAGGTGACTAGCTGTTCCATTGCATTTGAATTTATGAATTCCAGGAACCTTTGGGCTAGGGTGTTTGGGCTAGAATAATGCACCCAGTCTGTTAGGGTAGTTGAAGTCTCCCAATATGATGGTGTTTGGTGAGACATTCATATCCTCCAATGTCTTCAGGAAGGCTGAATGGGGTTCCTGAGATTGGGAGGGTGGTCTGTAACATGCTACCAGTTGTATAGCAGTTTTGCCTATGGTTAGTTGCACCTGGATGGTCTCTGATGCTTCATGTGTTGCCACTAACCTGGAGGTGTGGGTGTCCTTGATGAATATGGACACTCCCCCTCCGTTTTTGGTTTGGCCCGAGTTTTGGGGCTGAAAAGCATGATAAGAGGTATAGCCTGGTAGTGCTGGGGTGCTCTCAGGAGCCTTGAACCAGGTTTCAGTTACTGCACAGACATCGATGTTCTCCATACTGAGGAGTGCTTCGAGAGCCTGCATCTTGAGATTTAGACTTCTGGCGTTGAGCAGCATTACCCTTAATTTTTTTCCATTTTTGTTTTCTAAGGAGGTGGGTTTGTCTTTTGAGCCTTGCCTAAAAAAGACACTATGGGGGAGGCAAGAGCCTTAGCCAATATCCAGAAGCCCAGTGGTGACAGATGCAAGCCGTCCCTTGCGAAGCAGTGTGGCTTGTCCAGCATGTCATCCCAAGCAGACAGACATTGGATCCCCCTAGAATGACACCAGTATTTGAGCCAATTATTAAAGCTGATCATCTTGTCTTTGTATTGTGGCATCATTCTTGGTGAGGGCAAGATGCTGCTCAGGGTCAGGGTCATACCAGCCTGGGCTACATAATCAGAGAGCTCCTCTATGTCTCTTTTCATGTAGTCCAGGGAGGTACGTCTCAGGTCATTCATGCCGGCATGGACAATGACGGAGTCATATTTGTACTTGCTTTGGAGTGACCTGAGTGCGTGCGTTATGTGGCGGATCCTAGCTCCCGATAGGCAGCTCACCGTTACCCTCTCCTTGTTCAGCCTGGTAAGCGGAACGTTAATGTGTCTGACTATAGAGTCAGCTATTACTAGTGTATCGGGCATGGTGTTTGGCCTTAAGGGCTGTGATTGTTTGACACACTGATTTATTGAAGTATGTGTTGCATGTGTTATGTTTTGAGGTGGTATCTGGCAATATAGTATATATAGTGCAGGTGTAAGACCATTTAAAACCAGGAGCCTTATTTTTTTAACATTTTAATTTGATCTTTTATTTCATTTAAAGTAAAAGGTCTATCAATTTTATTTAATTGTTCATTTATTAATGTATTCTTTATATTATCTTTTAGGAAAGTATCTATCTCATCATTTACTAAGCTATTTGAATTTTTATTTATATTTTCATAGAATATTGTAAATCACTCCAGAATATCCTTAATATCTGTTTTCTTTTATTTTGTGTTATTAGCCATGTAATTTCTTTAATGTGATTTAGTCTATTCATTTTCTTAGATCTTATATCAAGTTTATGTAACCTTGATGGGTTCACTAAATATGGTTGAAGTTTTAGTTTTTCCAATTTCATTGACACTTTATGATTTAGAATTTTAGTGTATTTTTTATTCAATTTTTTTTAGTTCATACTGACGAATATTGTCATTTGGTTTTAGGTCTAACTTTAAATACATTGCAAACTAAAATAGATAAAATAATTTGTTATCCCATTCTTTTGTTTTATTCATATACCAGCATGTAATTCTACTACTTAAGTAAGCCTTTAGTGAGTCCCAAAGGATATCATTTACTTCACCATTTGTATTTATTTCAATAAAGTTCTTAATCTCATTTACATACGACTCTTTAAATCCCTTTATTTTAAAAATGTCTGGGTAGCCTTTTATGATGAATTAAGACATTATTTTTAAAATAATGGTGAATACAATAGCATTGTGATATGATAATGGACATGACACTGTGGAAACTTCTCATATTTGAAATTGAATTGTCTGTAACAAAAACCTTGTTGATATTTGAGTTCCATATCTATAAGAATAATGGGTGTATTGAAGTAAATTTACTTTTCTTAGTTCGTGTATATCCTTTACGTTCATAAGGTTTACAAAATTTGATAAGTGTGTAGCTGAAGACTTGCTTCTAGGTTTCTTATTAGCAGTGATGTTCTTATCAGATAAGATCACCAGCCATTGTGACTTCAACTTTCATATAATAGGCTATGGTTTTTAGATAATTTTTTGCAGCTATATTTCCTAGCCCTGGAATCCAATAAGAGTTTACAAAATTATATATTTTTCTTTTCCATTCAATTGCTACAATTTTTAACATACCCTTTTTATCAACATAAGTATCCATTACATTAGGCATAACTGGAGAATTCTAAACAAAATAAGAGTGCCTCTTCTTTTTGATCTAAAACCAGAACCTGCCAGAATTAAATAACTCTTTAATGATAATTTCTTAACATCCTTATTGAGTAAATGTGTTTTTTGTAAAAATGCTATTTGAGCTTTATGTAACTTCAGGTATTTCAGCAAGCTTCCCTTCTTTACTGGATTATTTGATCCATTAATATTAGTAGACAAACATTTTAAATCAGACATCTGTAAGAGAACGTATTACTAAAAAATACTTTCATGTAAAGAACTATTATATACTTCAGAGATAATGATAAAGAACATTCAGCTATGGACAGACAGGTACCAGTAAGAGTGAAAGGGAAGGTCTACAAGAGGGTAGTGAGACCAGCTATGTTGTATGGGTTGGAGACAGTGGCATTGACAAAAAAGCAAGAGTCAGAGCTGGAAGTGGCAGAGTTAAAGATGTTAAAGATTTGCACTGGGTCTGACGAGGGTGGACAGGATTAGGAATCAGTATATTAGAGGGTCAGCACAGGTTGGATGCTTTGGAGACAAAGTCAGAGAGGCGAGATTGTGTTGGTTTGGACATGTGATGAGGAGGGATGATGGGTATATTGGGAAAAGGATGCTAAAGATGGAGCTGCCAGGTAAGAGGAAAAGAGGAAGACCTAAGATAAGGTTTATGGATGTGGTGAGAGAGGATATGCAGGTGGTTGGTGCAACAGAGCAAGATGCAGAGGATAGGAAGAAATGGAAACAAATGATCTGCTGTGGTGACCCCTAATGGGAACAGCTGAAAGGGAAGAAGAGCTATGGACAAAATGTTTAAAACAATTAGAATGTTATCTAACACTATAACCTTAAAACATTCTACCATGGAATAACATATTTCTAGTTTGTTGATAAAATCAAACTACATGTCAATCCCCCTATAAGAATAACTACACTTGGGTAACATACATACATGAAGCAGAAGCATGAGCTATCTTGATAGGAATCATTTTAAGAAAACCTTTCTAAATGTTAAGAAACAGAAAAGTGTACTTTGGTCTTGTTTAACTTTAAATAAGCCAAATTAGTTATTTCTGTTACCACCCTCTCTCATAACTCATCTTGGTCCTCAGACTACAGTAAGAAGGCTGTCAGATGTTAATTTCACATTTGTTATT
Organism: Protopterus annectens; assembly: GCF_019279795.1. Lineage (NCBI taxonomy): Eukaryota > Metazoa > Chordata > Ceratodontiformes > Protopteridae > Protopterus > Protopterus annectens. Next base: position 683,182,823 of record NC_056750.1, read on the forward strand.
ATAAAGGTCAAAAAGTTGCATATTATTGTTTATTGTATTTACTGTGTATAAACTTATTTTTGCAACAATCTACTAGCTATTTACGTGTCTGTCTGACCACATGCCCTTCTTTTCCTTCTTATACTATGTATCTTATACCATGTACTATTTGCATGAACTCCTTCAATTATAATCCATATGTACTATGCTGTTTGAAAGAACAGGTATACAATCCCTTATACATCAGGAAATCATTCAAGTTCCTTCTTCTGTTATATACTTTCATTTCTTGCAAACAAGCCACTGTATTGTTTATGCATTATATCAGAGAGAATTGAACTAACCTCAAATATTTTTAAATAAAATCTATCAAATATAATTTGTGATTTTTTAATCAAATACCACAAAATACAATCATTTGTTTCCTGCTAGAAGTTTCTTCTTATAAACTGCAGTGCGGTCAATCTGTTATTATATAACAAGCACTTTGTTAATATATAGCAAGCAATCAAAACTGCAAACCAATTATTAGTTTTAAAGCTCGTTTTTTATTTTTAATTTATTTTATATTATCTGAATTATGTCTATTCCTTATGTATGATTTAATAGAATGCGTTTTAATTCCTAGATATGCATACTTTTAACTTATCAGTGTTAATACTTAAAGCACACTGCATTTCCCGTTTTAACATTCTAATACATCACTTCCTGTTCAAAGAGTGAGTTGAAAGGTTAGCTTTCATTTTAAGGAAGAAGTAAGAACAACGTATAGAACCTTTTAAAACTTATAAAGCCTGACAAAAGTGTTTGTGCCACTAAATAGCTTCTTTTAAAGCTAAATTATGTTAAAGGCACAAAAATAATTTAGCTTTATTTAAATGCTCAGAAATGCTCATGGCATTCATCAGTGAATTTAAACACTTCAATGTTGAATATTAACCATTCAAAGTTATCTAATCAAGGAAGAAAAAACCTTGAAATTCTTTAAACTTGCAAATACTTCCACAGATTCAGATAAAAAATCTTTTCAGAAACTCTGCTTGTACAGATAAACTCGCAACAATCATGGGTATTCATTTTTAACTTTCATTTTAAAATAAAGGCTTAGTTAGTTACTTTAAACAGTAAATAACTGCTAAATATTATAAGAAAACAGTAACTAATTCCTACATTTCCTATGTGGATGTTTTCTTGTACTATTTTATATGAAGCTTTCTGTCAATCTTTAACATTAAAACTAGTTTTGAAAGAAAGCCAGTAATGTGCGATAAGAATTCAGCTAGTAACGTTGTTAATGATGTGTTAATTGTTTAGTGGCATTACTATAGTTTCTTTTATGTAGGTAAGAGAGACACTTATGTGAATTAGAATGCAATGTAGCGTACTTTTTTTGGTGCTACCATTTTAAATTCTATCTACTGTGTTTAATAACACAACACAAACCCATATTAAGAGTTTAAAATGTTTGTTTCTTTACCTAAGTTTCATCATATTGATATTTTACATTTAATGATATGTTTGATACGACTGATTAAGCTCTGTTTCGAATTAACTAACTCTACTGGACAATTCCATGGAGTTACTCCAAGTTCAGGTTACTGTGGGTAAGACCTCCATTCAAGTCATAGCCAGTTACAGATCCCTCTCCATGGGTCATGATGCAAACAAAGCCTATTTGGCCAAACTGGAGTCAATCCAAATATTGCCAAACACTCTGGTTATGGGGGATTTCAGTTATCCCACCATCAATTGGGAAACCTACTCTAGCCCTAACTCACTAGAGCAAACGTTCCTTGACTTTAGCTCAAATGCTCTGGAATAAATTGTGCATACCCTGACAAGGGGAGCAAACATATTAGATCTGGTCCTCACTAAAATGACAAACAGATGTCCTGCTGCAAATGTTGGACCCTCAGCAAAATATGACCACAAATCCGTCACCTTTATAGCTGGCACTACACTAGAACTCACAAAGGATAAAGTCAGACTGATAAACTTGACCAAGGCAAACTATACCCTCCTAGGGGATGGTATAAATGCATCCCAAGCCCCCACTCCCAAATGGATGTGGTAACTACACTGAAGCTTACACTAAAGCCCTGTATAATCACTTGCATAAGTGTATAGACTTGGCTGTACCAAAAAGAATCAAAGCTAGAGCCAGAGGTAAAAACAAGCCGCTATGGTGGACATCTAACATCAACAAACATCACAACAAATGCAAAAACATGCTGTCCAAAGAAACAAAGGTGAGGTCCCAACTATGGAAAAGTACCCTCCTCAGCCTCAGCAAGCAAATAAGACAACATGTCAAGTCCTCTGATGGCATCTTTGAAAAAAAACTTAGCAAGCACAGACAAGGATAACCATAAGGCCTTTTACAGCTCTGTACATAGACTAAAAGGTAGGACCAAAGCATGTGCTGAACTAGTGACTAACAGTATCACACACACTGACCCCACAGAGATAACAAACCTACTGGCAGATAAGTTTGGCAAATATTTCATTCCCTTATCCCCTCCAAACTTATCACAAACCTTGCACCAAACCCTCCCCCACCCTACATATCTGAAGAGCAGATCATTAAAGACTTTTTCAAGGCAAAAACCAGAGCCTCCATGAGACCAGACATCATCCCAGGCGGTCTTCTAAATGGGCTAAAACATGAACTAGCATCACCATTAAGTATCCTTTTCAGTCACAGCCTAACTACAGGCTCTGTTTCTGCAGAATGGAGAACAGCAACAGTTATTCCACTCTTCAAAGGTGTCCTAGCAACAGACCCAGGGAATTATAGACCCAAAATTCTGACCAGCCTCATCTGTAAGGCCATGGAACATATCATTAAGGACCTAATAAATAAAGACATAGGTGACTTCCAAACCCTGGATCCAACCCAATTCGGCTTCATCAAGGGCATCTCCTGCCTGTTAAATCTGGTGGATTTCTTCAAAAATGTGTCCAGGGCCATTGACGAGGGCAAATCTGTTCACACAATATACATCGGCTTGGCAAAGGCTTTTGACACAATCCCACACTCAGGCATTACTGATAAACTTAGAAAACTGAATGGGAATCCCTTTATTGTAAGATGAGTTGCCAATTGGCTCACAAAACAGACACACACTCAACCAGCAGTCCTGTCACCGGTGGGGTACCACATGGGTCAGTGCTGGTCCCCCTTCTGTTTGGTATATACTTCTCAGACGTTCAGGCCAAAACTAAGGGGTTGTGTCTGACTAAGTTTGCAGGTGAGTGCAAACTAGGTGCAGTTATTGAATTCCCAAATGATGGCAATATTTTCCAGGAGGGTCTTATGCAGACCTACGACTGGTGTCTTAGTCATAGTCTCAAATTGAATGCAAAGAAATGCATCATTCCCTTTGGCAAATACAATGTCCCTTCACACTGTCACATCAACAGCAACACCCTAAGTACCCACAAAGTGGTAAGGCATCTGGGATTACATGTGTCTACTATAATAAGGAAGGCTTTCTTTGTAGCACACTTGATAGAAAAGGAAGTTATAACTCTTCTATACTCAGCACTAATCAGGCCCATAATTGAGTGTAATGTCCCATTCGGCATGTACTGCACAGAGCACCTGCAGCAGTTAGAGAGAACTCAGAGGTTTCTAAAAGAGAAGATGAAGGGAATCCAGCACATGCCTTACACAGACCAACTAAAGTCCCTGTCACTATACTCTGTATCATATAGACTTCTTAGGGGAGACTTATGCCTGGTTTACAAAGCAATCTCAGACCCAAACCTAATGAACTTGCTGCCCATCTGTAAATCAAACGGGACTAGAGCTACCCCTTCAAGGACCTAAATATGGCCTATGACTTATAGAAGACATGCTGGAGGGACAAATGTCGCTCCCAGCAACTGCCGCACCTTTGGTATAGACTACCAAGTCATGTGAAACAGAGCACCTGTATGACACTGTTCAAAAGGAACCTGGATGAGTGGATGGGGCACCATAAATTCTTACTGGGGATAGTGCCCATAACCCACCTGCATAATGGGTAGTCATTACTAAATGCAATCCTGAGTATTGAATAGTGTATCTATGCTATTACATGATTGGGATGAAACGGCTAGGCTTAAAATGACCTCCGGGTCGATAGCCTAGTATATTCCTATGATCCTATGATTCACTTATGTAACTTGAGGTATATTTGAAATCTTTTTCTTCTTCTTCTTTCGGCTTTTCCCAGTTAGGGGTCGCCACAGCAGATCAACTGTCCACTCATGATTGGCAGTGGAGTTTTACGGTGTCGAGTTGCCAGCCCGGCGCCCAACCTTCCACAGAAGGGGCACATACTCAGTCACACCTAGGGCCAATTTGGAGTGTCCAATCCACCTACAGCATGTCTTTGGGATGTGGGAGTAAACCCACGCGACCAAAGGGAGGACATGCAGACCTGGCACAGAAGGCACCCCAGCCGAGGATCAAACCGGAGAACCTCTTGCTGTGAGGGGGCAACGCTAACCGCTGCACCACTGCATAAGGAATAAAAATGGTGTACCTTGTAAAATTATTATAAGAGCCTTACTATTCATACACCTCTTTCTGTTACAGAACCAATATTACAATGAGAATGAAATAATTTCTCATTTGTCTTTCAGTTTTTTGTTTTTACATTTTTTTGTCTTTAATTGATCATCCATCCCTTATTGCATTTCTTTTGAGAGATGTAGACAAACTCCAGTCAATTTTGTTCACTTTTTTTCTAGAATTTTATTTCTATGTATAAACTCCAAAGCGTCTTCCAAAGTATTAAAAGTCCTCTGTCCTTCTGTAAGATAAACCTTTATATTTGCTGGAAACAAAATTTGTGCTTAAATATTGTTATTCTTTAAGTGCTCTATAAGAGGTACACATGCTTTCCTTGTTGACATAACTGAAGTATAATCAGTGTCAAATCGTATAATGTTTTCTTTTATTTTAACTAGATAATTAGTTCATGCTGTTTTTAAAACAAGATCTTTCTCTTGGCTAGAAAAGAATTTAGCTATCACTGACCTTGGTTGTGCAGGTCGATTTATCTTTATTGACATAATGGAAAGTGATCTGTGTGCCCTTTCAATACCAAAGAAAAGAGCTTCAGGCAGGTTCAATGTCTTAGGCAGCCAGGTGTTTAGAAACTGAATCATACTGTTGCCTTCCTCTTTCTCTAGGATGCCATAAATCCTAATGCTGTTCCTTTTGGATCTGTTTCCTAGAGCTTCTATTTTTTCCCAAAATAAGTTATTTTGTTTCAGGAGAAATTTGGTGTTATTCTCATTCTCATTCTCCCATCTAAATCAGTAAGCGTGTTTTCTAGATTTGAAATTTGTGAAGATTGTTTAAGAGCTTCACTCAACACTTCTGTTTTTTACATTTCTCCTTAATGTTGTCTGTTTTGCTTTCCAGTTTATCCATCTTATAGAACGTTCATTGATGTTGCTGAGTATAGACTGAATGTCTGTCTTACATACATACATGTGTACATACATACATATATTTCAGGCATGGGCATAAATGCCCTTCTAGCTTGCAAATATACCAAAACACTTGTTCCCATAATAAGTGTCCAGGCTGTTCTTAAAAAACATCTAAGCTAGTGCTTACTTTAATGTAATTTGGTAGTCTGTTTCATGCATCAGCTACTCCGTCAGAGAACCAATTAGTAGACTTCTCATTCCTATAGAATCTTCTACACAGGTTGTCTGATGATTCTGTAGTACTTTTTGATAATCCCAAACATTCCCAGAGGTAGTTGTAGATCTCCTCTTAGATATCTATAAGAGGCACTGTACAAGTTCAGATATCTTAGTCTTTCATAATAACTTAGATGTTCACAGCGATGAATCCCCTTGGTATATTTCCACTGTACTCTTTCCAGTTTTCTCATGCTTGTCTTCTTATTTTTAATTTTGTAGACTTTATAAATCATTTTATACAACCTATAGTTCTATAACTATCATTAACCAATTGGTTGATATGATTAGAAAAACTCATAGCTGAATCTACCCATATACCCAGGTCCTTAAACGAGTCTACAGTTTCAATCACTGTGTTCTGTATTAAATATTAGCCTTTCAGTTTGTCTCCCAAATTTCATATGCTTAGTTTTTGATGTATTTTTCAGCATATTATTCTCCTGTCCCAAATGGTTAGTTTAGTCAAGTTATTTTGCAGACATGCCTTATCTGTAACACTTGTAATCACTTTACCTAATTTCAGGTCATATGTGTATAGAGTGTAGAACACCTCAGATGAAAAGTTCGGTCTGAAAGATACAATCTAAACAGGTAAGGACCTAGGGCCGAACCCTGTAGGACACCCTGACTGCAACTAAGCATTTTACCTGTCCAGTTGCTGTATGATACTTGCCATGTCCTATTTGTAAGCCATTCAGCTATCCATCTTATCAAGACTACATCAGTACCTAGTTGTACTAATTTATTGATCTCTTCATTGTATTGTCCTGTACACTGGGTTTAGAATGACTCATTCTTTCTGAGGGAATTCGTTTCTTGATAGGAAAAAGGTTTCAAACGTATTTTTTATTGTAGTAGTTATTCAGAAGTAGTTTAAACATCCATCAAGTTTTGAAACACATTCTTTAAATTTTTCTGTAAAATCATGTCAAAGATGTTAAAATAAAGCAGAGCAAAAATATACTGCTGTTAACTGTTCACCATCTTGCCAATTAGTCTATAAATGTAAATTTAATGTGTATCTGTATCTATACGCATATATGTATACTATATAAATATATTTATGTATATGTTTTATATATATATATATATATATATATATATATATATATATATGTTGTAGAAAGTGTTTTCATTTCTAGTGTTGATGGGATAGGAGATAGAATTGTGTAAAGCACTTTTTGTTTAATTGATATACAAGTATACATTTAAGGTGTGTCTATATATACATATCAGCCGCGGTGCTGCAGCGGTAGCGTTGTCGCCTCACAGCAAGAGGTTCTCCCGTTCGATTCTCGGCTGCAGCGCCTTCTGTGTGGAGTCTGCATGTCCTCCCCGTGGTCAAGTGGCGTTTGAAAGACATGCGTGTCTTTCATTCGTTGAAGGTTGGGCATCGAGCTGGCACCTCGGCATCATAAAAATCTACTGCCAATCATTAGCGGACTGGAGTTCCACTGTGGCGACCCCTAACTGGGAAAAGCTGAAAGTAGTATTATATAAATATATACATACACACACAGGTGGTATATAAACACATATAAGTTAAAAAATATATAAATAAATGTGTGTGTAATGTGTATATATATATATATATATATATATATATATATATATGGGTCCCATTCAGAAGCTTGACTCTTCAGGAAGCCGAAGACCATATGATCGACTTTCCAAAATGTCAAAACGTTTGAATGGAGATAGTGGTACAGTGGGAATGGGGGAATTAGCCTTTTCACCACTGTAGTGTGATGTCTGAGTTGGCATATGTAATATGGGGGATTGCAAGGGGTCTTGTCCACCCTTCCGAATGGGATATACATATATATATATATATATATATCAACAAATAATTAAAAATCCTTCACAATGAAAAAGAGAAGTGTTTTTGGGTATATGTAGTACCCTTCATCAGATCTAATTCACTCATAGTTTGTAGATTTTTTTTTTAAAGAAATTCACAGCCAATCATAATTATTGTATGGATTTTTAATTTTTTATTAAAGAGCTATATTTTATGCTTTGCGCTGTGGTGGTTGTGCTACTTTGTATTTGTTGCTGGTTATACCTGAAGCAGCACTTATCTTTAGTAGCTGCATTTCTACTTATTTTTGTTGTGTGTATATGTATATATGTGGCTGATGTCTTTGCACCAATTTCTGATAGCAACAAATATCTCTGGGACATACAATATATTAGTAAACAAACTTCACAGAGCTATTTTGATACCTCACGAGTGGTTCATCAACCAGTCATTGGCAACAGAGATCTTCAGCCACTTGGGCCAACCTTGCTGTGACCTCTCTGCTTTGTAACTAAACAACAAATGCAGCAGTTACTTTGCCCTTATCCCCTCCAAAGGGATGCTGTAATCCACAGATGCCCCCCAGGTCTCCTGTATGCCTTTCCTCCTATCCCCCTAATCTTCTTCTTCTTATGCTTTTTCACATTTAGTGGTCACCACAGCGGATCACCTGTCCGCTCATGATTGGCAGTGGAGTTTTACGGTGTCGAGTTGCCAGCCTGGTGCCCAGCCTTCCACAGAAGGCACACACGCTCACACCTAGGACCAATTTAGAGTGTCCATTCCACCTACAGCATGTCTTATCCCCCTAATAACCAGTTTTATTCAGAAAGCAAGAAGATGCAAGACCAAAGTGATCTTCCTTGCTCCCTTTTGGCTCTGGGAAGTCTGGTTCCCATTCCTGTGGCCTCATCTAGTACGTCTTCCACAGATGTTGGATTAGTATCCAAATCTTTTGGGTCACCAATCCAGATTGCCTCTTTCTGACTTGAATTCCATTGAAATTTACTGCTTGGTTTCTCAAATTATGACCATACCAGAGATGCCAGTCTACCTGCATTGGCCATTCATATTATTTCAGCCTCTCAGAAACAGTCAACCAAGAAAATATACCATAGTGAATGGAAAAGGTTTGCCGATTGGGCCTTATAGAAGGGCTTGGATCCCTTCTGAGCACCCATTCCCTCTATTTTGGAATTTTTGTCAGAACTCGTCTGTAATGGTTTTCATTTTTCAGCCATCAAAGTACAAATGCCTGCTAACTCTAATTTTCACATTGGACAAAATGATACCACTATAGCATCTTTAAAGAGTCCTAAAGCATCTAAAGCATTCCTTAAGGGACCATTTTTCTGTGGCCACCAGTTAGGGACCTTGTGCCTTCTTGGTTTATTACTATCGTACTTCAGTCCTTGATTTAACCCCTTTTTGAGCAAGCAGGTTCAGTGGGTTTGAAGATTAAGACCTAATTGACCTTTCCTTCCCTAGGTGACATCCAAAGTATACTAAATTAAATCTATTTATCTTCCAGCATCATTTCTCAAATTTTCAAATAAACGAGAATATGTTTTATAGATGTTAAATGTTAATCATCA
>NC_056750.1:683196906-683229406 GCF_019279795.1 Protopterus annectens
TGCTTCTGTGATTTCCTGGACACTACACTTTTCCGGTATTGTTGTGGGCCCTTTTGAAGGTGAGAGGGAGGTGAAGTTTGCACTGAATCTATCTGTCAGGATGTTGGCAATATCAGTAGGTTCAGTATATTTTGTGCTATTTTGCACTAACTCAGAGCATATCTGTGAGATGCCACTTAGATTCTTGACATAGCTAAAGAAGGCTTTGTGGTTATCTTTCGAATCCTTGGCTATTTTTCTTTCGAAGTTAGCCTTGGATGATTTTATGAGGGGCCTTAATTTCTTACTGATACTGATCAGGGATGTCTTTCCTTCTTGGGATTTGCTTTTTTTCTGAACTAGGTTCCCCCTTCTGTTGTATAACGTGTTTATGGTAGGGGTCCACCAGACTGGTTTCCTTCTCTTCGGGGAGTGAGTCTTTGTCTTGCTAGGGATGGCACGATCCATGCATCCTTGTAGGTGCTCATAAAGTGCAATTGTAAAGGATTCTGCATCTTGGGCAGTGTTTTCCTTTAGCGTGGGGGCTGTGAAATTTACCACCCCTGCCTTAAGTAAGGTGAAGTTTGCTTTAGAAAAGTTTTTCACTGTGGTTTCCTTGGTTGGGGGTGGTGGTGGGTTGTGGACATCCAGGGTTATTAGTTTATGGTCTGATCTAACCAGTGATGGGTTGACCTCCGGTATGGAACACCTGTCGCCCATGTTGGTGATGACCAGGTCCAATATGTTGTGGCCTCTGGTAGGGGAGTTTACCAGCTGATCCAGAGCATTTGAGTTGATAAATTCCAGGAAGCACTGAGCCTGGGAGTTTGTAATCAAGTAGTTTTTCCAGTTAATGGTAGGGTAATTGAAATTGCCCAATGTCAGGGTGTTCGGTAGGACCTTCATGTTTTCCAGTGTCTCCAGAAAGGCAGAGTGGTGGTCCTGGGTCATGGAGGATCATCTGTAGCAGGCCACAATTTGCATTGCAGATTTGCCCGATGTTAGTTGCACATGGATGATCTCAGAGGTATCATGCTGCACCACTAACCTGGAGGTGTGAGTATCCTAGATGAATATGGATACACCCCCTCCTTTTGTGTTTCTGTCTGTGTTCTGTGGCCGAAATGTGTGGTATGAGTTGTAGCCCAGTAGTGCTGGTGTGCTCTCTGGAACTTTGAACCAGGTTTCAGTTACTGCACGGATGTTGACGTTCTTCATACTTAGGAGTGCTTCGAGCACATGCATTTTGTCACTTTGTTACGTAGTGTTTTGAAATTAACATGATTTTGTTCATTTTTGTTTTGTTTCCAGGTTGACCAAGCTAGGTCTGTTTGCTTCATCAGGTGTTTACATTCCTTAGAGCGCCATGGTGCTGAGTTCTTTTTGATTCTTTTCATACGAAGGGGAGCTATTGTGTTAAGTATGTGAAGGAAGGTGTTATTATAGTACAGCAGCAGTAAGAGGTAGTTGTTTAAGGGGTGTCCAGTCTATTTCCTGTAGGAGATTGTTGAATTTATGCTGACAAAAATTAGTTGAGTTCCTAACCAATTTTCTAGTGTGTACTCTTAGTTGTTGGGAGTTTGTTCTAAGGGAATAAGCTGGTAGATGATTGCTCAGGGAGTTAGACAGTGTACCAGAAGAGGGGTAATTGGCAGGGTGGGATACTAGAATCTACTCTAAGGTGGATTGGCAGGTAATATCTTTTTTGTATCTTGTTTGAACATTGATAGGCAGAGAAATTGTATCTTGTTGGAACATTGATAAGCTGAGAAAAAACATATAGATGTAATGTGATCCTATCTCGCCTACATTCTATACATATGGGTTCGGAGCCGATCCTCGGCTCCGACTCGGCACGCTATACTATAGAACGAAGTCTCTTATTGGCTGAGCCTCCTCATATCCCAGGATGCCCCACTACTGCTTTCCCAGATCTCGTTTGCCGCTTCTACAGCATAGACGTGGTCTCGGACTTGGCTGAGCTAAGTACCTCTAGTATTTAAATTTCTGTCAGAAATTTTGCTAAAATTACCCAAAAGCTGTTTTAACAGCTATTTATTGTGGTGTGACTGTTTTTTCTTGAAAAGTTTGTGGTAAATTATTGTGTTTTTGTCGACGGTAAAGGACCCCGTTTAAGTTAGAGGGGCCTTTGCCTAGCCCTCGCGCTTTCAGTCAGGGCTGTCTAACAACTTCTCTTTGTGTGTTTTCTAACTGTTTCACCTTTTCTGTGGTAAACTGAATATTTTTTCTTGGTTTCAAGTGTTCCCGTTTAACTTAGAGGGACCTTGCCTTAGTCTACCTGTTATTATTTTACTCAGTGTTAAAGTTTCCCTTTTCCTTTAAAGTTTATTAGCAACAGATAGCCATGTCAAAAGAACATAGGCCATCTGGTTTTAAAAAATGTTCGAAATGCTCTTATAAAATGTCCATTACAGACGATCATCTGCTTTGTGTGTACTGTTTGGGGCCGAAGCACTTACAGGAATCCTGTAGCGTTTGCCACGCTTTTTCCTCTCGAGTGCTCCAAGAGAGGAAAAATAAATTGATTTTGAAAGGGCTTTTTACCCCTTCTTTTGAGGAAGCCCTATCTTCTTCTTCTTCCCCGTCGAGTAAGAAAAAATCTTCGGCTCCGACCAGCCCGTCGGATCCGACAGCTAAAAAGTCTAGGCAGGCTTCTCTGTCAGCTCCACGGACTTCAGAGCCGAGGGCCGAACGGTTTGCCTTGATGTCTCCAGCCTCGACTCCTCTGACTTTGGAGCCGAGAGCTCGGGCGTCGAGATGCGAGTCACCTTCATCGGCTCCACTGCCTTCGGAGCCGATGAAGGTTGCCCGCTCAGAAGTTCACATCAGCTCCGAGGGAAATTGCAGTAGTGGTGGAACCTCCCTCGGCGCCGATACTTCTCGAATCCATTCGGAGCCGGTCCCCCAGTCTTTCGGAGCCGGCGGAGAAGTCAACTCGGACCCGGTCGGTCTCTTCTCGGTCTTCGAGGATGTCTGATTCGGATGTAGACAGGGTGCTTCAAAGGCTCTTTCAGTCTCCGGTCTTTCAAAAGTTGGTCTTGGCTCCGACCCAGTCTGCTCCGGAGCCGATCTCCCACCATGCCATCTTAGTTCCTCCTCCAACAGCTTCGGCACCGTTGGAGTCGGTGCTGGTGGAACCGGTGGAAGTTGTAGGGTCGACTCCGACCCTTACTCCAACTCTGCCCTTCGGGTCGGTGTTCGGTACACGGACCTCCTCTGTCGGCCCCGGGGGTGACGCTTCAGGACCAATTCTATCAGTTCCTAGCCTCCCTCTCGGTGCGTCGGCAGTGGGAGTTTCGTCTGCTGTTGTGGCCTTGGTGGTTGAACCTTCCCAGGACTCTGGGGGTCCCGCCTTCACAGCCATGAGGAGTGCCTTGGCCAAATCCTCTCTGGCCACCTCTACCTTCTCACCACCACCTTCCCTTGGCACGGAGACTAGTTTCTTTTCAGTCCCTCTGTCTCATGACAGCAGAGCCCTGGGGCCTGAGGTTACCCCCTTCGGGGGTTCCCTTCTTCCGGGAGGTCCCTCCGAAGCATCTTCAGAGGAACCTCCGAGGAAGAAACAGTGCAAGAGGAAGCACGTCGACTCCCCTGATGAGTCTCTCACCTCAGATACCGACCTCGATGATGCAGAGGGGTCCTCAAAGTCGTCCTCGGATGATGTATCCTTTGCGGACATCTTGGAAATCCTTAAGCAACGAGGCAACTGGCAGTCCAGACCCCCTTCTGCTGAGGAGTCGGTGTTCCTCAAGGCCTTCGGGGCTCAGCCCTCCGCCTCCTGGGTGTCTCCGCCCTTCGATGAGCTCCTGGATTTGATCTCTCGAAGGGAGTGGGAGCATCTGGATTCTGTTGAACTGGTGCCAGCTCGCCCCAATAAATTCCTTTCGGCACCCCCGGATAAGGACTTTCTTATCAAAGGTGTGGCTGTAGGTGCCTTGGTGGTGGCATCTGCTACCCAACAAGATGTGGCAGAGGCTTCAACGTCCGTCCATCCTCCTAATAAGGAGTCTAGGAGTATGGATCGGTACGGGAAGCGCACCCTTGCTTCAGCAACCTTTACTTTAAGGTCTCTGAATTACCTGACTCATTTTACGAGATTGCAGAGGGATCTGGTCAAGGAGCTTTCAGATACCCTCTCTGGTAACCTACCTGAGCAGTTGGCCCAGACGGTTAACTCCCAGTTGGCTACCCTGTCCTCCCTATCCAACTCGTCCATGAGGCTCATTTCATATGCAGCCGAGGGAGCAAGCAGAGCGGCGGGCACAGGTGTTGCTCAACGGAGGCAAGCCTGGCTACGCCTGTGTCATTTTGCGGAGGCCTTTAAGTCTTCCTTTGCCGACGCCCCCTTCGATGGGTCCTCCCTTTTTGGACCCAAGGTAAAGGACACTTAGACTCGCTGCGAGCAGGAGGGCAAGACTTTAACTGCTGTAGGGGCCTGGTTTTCCACTCCCTTCAGGCCTTATCCTAAGGCTCGAAGAGGAGGGAAAATGTGGTTCCGTAAGTCTCAAAAGTCTTACTCATCGCAGCAGAGCGATTCCCCTTCTAGAGGCAGAGGAAGGGGAAATTTTTCAGGGAGACGCCGTCCCAGAGGCGGCGGAGGCCCCCGCAACACTGGAGACCACGAGTCCTTTCATGGCTCCTCCTCCTTCCAGCATCCCTGAAGGAGTGCCCGACTGTGCAGCTCCGGAGCCAGTTGGAGGTTGTTTTTCGAGGCACCTAAAGGCCTGGGAGAGTATCACCCAGGACCAATGGGTGCTCCGAATCATCGCCGGAGGTTACACCATTCCCTTTTTTCAACCCCCCCCCACCGTCCCAAAGAATCCCAGACCCGCCACCCAGTCAACGGGATATGGCAGCCATCGAAATTTCAAAGCTGCTTCAAAAAGGAGTCATCCAACCTGTCCCCGCAGATCAGACCAGATCAGGGACTTACTCGAGATTCTTTTTGGTACCAAAAAAGACCGGGGACTTGAGGCCCATTTTGGATCTCAGCAAATTAAACCGATCAGTGAAAAAGTCCAAATTCCGGATGGTCACCTTGCAAACCATTCTCCCACTTCTGGAGAAGGGTGTTTGGATGTGCTCCATAGATCTCAAGGACGCCTATCATCACATTCTGGTAAATCAGGCGTCGAGGAGACACTTGCGCTTCAGCCTAGGGGACAGTCATTTCCAGTTCCGTGCACTGCCATTTGGTCTCACCACAGCCCCCAGGGTGTTCACCAAATGCTTGGCAGTGGTGACTGCTCACCTGAGAAGTCTAGGATTCCAGGTGTTTCCATACCTAGACAATTGGCTCCTAACTGCCACCTCAAGGCATCTACTCTTAAGAGCTCTAGCTGCCACTATCTCCCTAGGCAGCTCCTTAGGAATCACCTTCAATTGGACAAAATCCGTATTGCGGCCATCACAGCGTATTCTGTTTATTGGTGCAGAAATAGACTCAAGGCAGATGCGAGTCTATCTTCCTGCAGAAAGGATAGCAACATTGCAGTCTCAAGTGAGGGCGTTACTCCTCAGACGTCGAGCTCCAGCGAGAATGGTTCTGCAGCTGTTGGGTTCCATGTCAGTCACCATTCTTCTCGTTCCTTTTGCAAGGTTGCATATGAGGATACTCCAATGGCTCCTCTTAGCCCAGTGGTCTTATCAAGACCTCCCCCTCAGTCACCACATATTGATAACAGAAATGTGCAAGCAGGGTCTTCGTTGGTGGCTTTCTTCCTCCAACCTGGATCAGGGGTGACCCTTCTTTCCCCCATCCCCCTCAGCCATGTTGACTACGGATGCCTCCCAGACAGGGTGGGGGGGGGGCATTATCTGGACAGGTCGGTCCAAGGCACGTGGCACTCCGACGAGAATCTTCTCCACATCAATATCCTGGAAATGGGGGCGGTGCTTCTAACGTTGCAAGCACTACACGACCACCTCCCCCAGGGGACAATTGCCATTCAGTCCGACAACATGTCGGTAGTCTGGTACTTGAACAAGCAAGGAGGGACCAGATCTTACCCCCTTTGCAGAGAGGCCATGAAGGTATGGGATTGGGCGATTGCTACCAAACACTTTCTAGTGGCAACTCACATTCCGGGGACATCCAATGTGATAGCCGACAGACTGCGCAGGACTATTCTCTCACCTCACGAATGGTCCTTGAATCACAAAGTGGTAACACAGATTTTCACGAGATGGGGAATCCCATGTTGTGATCTTTTTGCAGCTCCCCTCAATGCAAAATGCCAGCAGTTCTTCTCTCTCATTCCAGCTCCGGGGGAAACCCCCAAGGATGCTCTAGTCCAAGCTTGGCCCCAGGGTCTGCTATACGCCTTTCCTCCGGTTCCCCTTATTCCCAAGGTGGTTCAGAAGGCGATTCGCTTGTAAAGCAAAATGATTCTAATCGCCCCATACTGGCCTCGTCAAGTATGGTTCCCCTTTCTTCGCAAGTATGCACTGGACGGTCCCTGGTTCCTGGACCAAGTTCCGGACCTTCTGATTCATCAGTCAGGACAGCTCCATCAGTCCCTCCATTCATTGAAGCTAGCAGCTTGGCTACTCCTCTTCCGACCATAGTTAGGAGCCATTCTTTCGACCCTGACGTTATGCATATTTTATCCTCGGCCCACAAGTCCTCTACAAAAAAGATGTATGGCAGCAACTGGAAGAGGTTTGCTATTTGGGCTCAACTCCGAGGATTAGACCCTATGACAGCTTCTGTGTCAAGAGGTTCTGAAGTTTTTAACCTCCCTGTTCAACCAGGGTTGTTCGGTATCCACCATCAAAGTTCAGTTGGCGGCTATTTCCAATTTTCATGAGAATGTAGAACCACCTTTAATGAGCAACAAGTTGTGCAAAGCCTTTATTAAAGGAGCTTGGCTTCTTAGGCCACCTATATTGCATCCTGCACCACTGTGGGACCTTAACGTAGTGTTAGGCGCATTAACCGCACCCCCCTTTGAGCCGGCAGCAACCTGTGACTTGAAATTTCTTTCTTGGAAGACTGCCCTTCTAGTTGCTATCACATCAGCCAGGTGAGTTTCAGAACTTCAAGCCTTATGCATCAATCCACCATACCTGATTTTTCACAAGGATAGAGTTTCTAAGACCAAACCCATCCTTTATACCAAAGGTTTGTTCGAAATTTTGCTTGCAACAATCTCTGGAATTACCAGTTTTTTTTCCCTAAGTATACAGACAGAGCTGAGTATACCTTTCACAGCTTAGACGTGCACAGACAGTTACGTTTCTATTTGGATAGGACACAACAAGCACGAAAATCAGATCAACTGTTTGTGTCTTTTTCAGACAATAAATTGGGCAAAGCCGTCACGAAAGTCACTACTGCCAAGTGGATCAGAGACTGTATCAGTCATATTTATCGCATTTCAAATAAAGAGCTTACAATTCCTGTAAAAGCTCATTCTACCAGAGCTATGTCCACTTCGGCAGCTTTTCATTCCAAGCTCTCTATTAATGACATCTGTGCATCTGCTACATGGTCTTCTCTACATACCTTTATTTCTCACTACAAATTGGATGTAGCATCCAGGGGACGAGCTTCCTTCGGTTCCACGGTTCTCCGGACCGTTTTCCAGTGAGCCACCCAGGATTTAGGTGCTAGGGACGCTGTCCCATATGTACAGAATGTAGGTGAGATAGGATCACATTACATCTTTTAGTTATGTACTTACCATAACTTTAGATGTATGGGATCCATCTCGCCTACATTCCTAATAACCCACCCTCCTTCCCCCTGCCTTGGAGGCCAGAAGAGACCGAACGGCCCGAATACAACTGTTTTTCCTCTCTTGAAACACCTGGCAATCTTATAACAACAGTCTATGTGTGTGTGTGCATGTGTGCGGACAAACTAGATCTGGGGTAGCAGTAGTGGGGCATCCTGGGATATGAGGAGGCTCAGCCAATAAGAGACTTCGTTCTATAGTATAGCGTGCCGAGTCGGAGCCGAGGATCGGCTCCGAACCTATATGTACAGAATGTAGGCGAGATGGATCCTATACATCTAAAGTTATGGTAAGTACATAACTAAAAGATTTATATTTGTGGGGGGAGTTGGAAGCCATGGTTTGCCAATCTATATTTACGTCTCCTAAGATTATTGTTTCAAGGTTTATTGTTTGTGATCCTTCCAGCAGATTTAACACTACAAACATAACACACTTGTGCATGACTTAACATATTATTAGTCTGAGTCTATGAATTTGTCTTACATACATTTAACTCCAAGTGTATTTTTTCCTTGTGAAATTGCAACTGCAAGTGAACTTCAGCTGTGCAAGTTCTTTAGGTAGTGTTTTTTTTTCACTGAGAGAGAGAGAGAGTACAAGTTAATAAGAATATCTTGATGGTTGAACTAGATAAGGTACACTAGTATTTGTCTACACTCATCCACATTAAAGTTTGGCAAACAAGAGTAGTGCACTATATTTCACAGTTGTGGTTTCATAGTATAGAAGGAGAGAGAGAAAGAATAAGCTAACGAGATATGTTTGCATGCAAATATGGGGTTACTGAAATGTAGGTTTGAGACAGGTTGCACACCTATCTGTTAGATCCCACTCATAGCTATACAATATATGTTTGTTTGTCTTTCGGCTTTTCCTGGTTAGGGGTCGCCACAGTGGAACTGTGGTCCGCTAATGATTGGCAGTGGATTTTTATGGTGCTGAGTTGCCAGCCTAATGCCCAACCTTCAAGGAAGGCACACCCATTCACGCATGCACCTACCTGCATGTCTTGAATGTCACTTGACCGCGGGGAGGACATGCAGACTCCACACAGAAGGCACTCCAGCCGAGAATCGAACGGGAGAACCTCTTGCACCATTTACATCTGACAGTCTGTAAATCTGCTATTTAAGCACTTAGAAAAAGGCAGTCAGCTAGATTTTGTAACATATATGAAAAGAAGCAGCAGCAGTCTTAGTCAATGACAAAACTCTTTACAAATAGAAACTCTCATGGATTAACAATTGCCTACAATATCCAGTAACTGTGTTGTTCATCCAAACATAAGATCAGGTATTACAATAGAAGCCTTCAGTAGGAGGGACAGAAATATATACATTCATAACAAACATATGCACTACAGATTAGCAGGGAAAACAAAATAAACACTTAGCCAGATGGCTAAGATGTAACTGCAGTACAAGAAGTAAAAAAATAAAAAAACATTTTTTTTACATTAGGATTCAGTGAAACTAACATCCAGTAGACACTTGTTTATATAGTTGCTGCACTTTAAACAGCAGAAAGGCAACATTTAGCTATTACTGAAACCTAGAGTAAAAAGTCAGCAGAAAAATGCTGATATATTTACTACACATTAAGAGCAAATGACACAACACTTAGCCAGAGTTAAACACAGTGAAATCTTAGTCGTATTTTTCTAGTACAAGGTTTAACCAAAATGAAATAAACCATACAGTTAAGATAATACAAGAATCCAATGTACCTTCTTTACCCCCCCCCCTCCGCAGATGGTTTACCACCATAAACAGTCAGTGATGTAGAATGTTCCTGAATACAAAGACAAAGTGACTGAACTCTAAAAACATGACCTGAGTCACAGCCTCTAATGTTATAGTTATGGGCTTTTCAATGTCTTTTCCATGGGTTTATTACACTGATCAGAGTAAAATATGCTGAAGTGTTAATGTAGCTTCACCTTCAGCAGTAAAATTCCTATGAGTAAGTGGGGGTGGGGATATCCTTCCAGCAGATTCAGCACTACAAGCATAACACACTAGTGCATGACTTAAAGGAGAACCGCAGCCGCAGACTCAAAACACATTAAATTTCATCATGTTTAGATGTTTCCAATATTTTAACAGCACTGTAGGACTCTCTACAGGTTTTTAAATATTTTTATATGTAATTTCAGAGTCTGGCCACATGGGGTCTAGCATATTGATGAGAGCATAGCTCTCAACCTTCCATCTCCAAAATGAGGAACACTCGCCTTCATAATGTGGAATAAATGGGCAAAATGTGGAACACATACTAATGGCTTACTAACAACTTCAACTAGGAAGGTCATAGGATGGTTACAATATGCTGGTTTTACTCATAAAGATCATCCTTTAATGAATTCATATGATTAATTTCTATTTACCATGGATTTAACTTAAAAAAAATTCCTAACTGAATTTGTGACAGACTCTTTCAGTGTGGAACTTTGAGGAACATGAACTTTTTAAGACCCCAAATGAAGTGCGTTCCTCTTAATGAGGTACACTTGAGAGGTATGGATGAGAGTTCAAAAATTTTATAAACCTCCACGTATCCCAGAATGCAGTGTTTGTCCTTAACTCATTACATCACGCGGGCTTCACTGTCCAGAAGCTACTGTGACTGCATTCATTTTGCATGCATACACTGGTGTCTTACCAGTCAGCTTCACTGTCCAGAAGCTATTGTGACTGCATTCATTTTGCATGCATACACTGGTGTCTTACCAGTCAGCAAATTTCAACTAAGATTTCCTGCTGTTCAGTGACTACTTAAAAAACTAAAGCTAAAAACACAGCATCAATGGGACCGGATGGTGTCCCCGGCTGTGTGCTACACGAGCTAAATGAGGAATTAAACCCGCACATAAGGCAGCTGTTTAATCTCAGCCTTACCACAGGATACGTGCCCAAGAGTTGGCGTACGGCAACTGTGGTCCCACTCCACAAAGGCGGTGCCTCTACAGACCCTGGTAATTACCGCCCCATAAGCTTAACAAGTCTAGTCTGCAAAGCTATGGAGAGGATCATAATGGAGCTCATAAACAAAGATATAGGGGACTTGCAGACATTGGACCCGACCCAGTTTGGCTTCGTCAAGGGCAGATCATGCCTTTTGAACTTGGTTGACTTCTTCGAAACAGTCACCAAGGCCATTGATGAGGGAAAGGCAGTCCATACTGCCTACCTTGACCTTGCAAAGGCCTTCGACACAATACCCCACTCGGGTATTGTAGAAAAACTTACCAGCTTAAATGTAAACTCATATGTCACAAGATGGGTTGCAAACTGGCTTAAGGACAGAACCCACAGGGTTAGAGTTGCTGGCGCTATGTCAGACTCCAAGCCGGTCACAAGTGGTGTCCTACAGGGCTCGGTCCTTGGCCCCCTATTCTTCGGCATCTACTTCTCAGAAGTACAGGCCAACATGGGAGGACGTTGGCTGACAAAGTTTGCAGACGACTGCAAACTGGGCGCCATAGTGGAAAGTGCATCGGACACGGATATCCTTCAGAAGGGACTCACGGAAACAGATAGCTGGTACCAGAGCCATGGCCTGAAGTTAAACGCCAAAAATGTATAGTCATACCCTTCGGGAAAAACAAGGTAACCCCAAGCTACCATATAGGTGGCAATCCACTAAGCACAGAAGAGGTTATCAGGGACCTGGGGACCCAGGTTGACAGTGGCCTTTCTTTTGACACTCACGTTGCTAAAGTGGTTAGAAAGACCTTCTACATTGCCCACCTGATCATGAAGGGATTCACATCCAGATCTAGTGAGGTCATTGTTCCCCTGTACTCTTCACTTATCAGACCAATGATCGAGTACAATGCCCCATTCGGGATATATCTCACCCGACATCTGCAGCAATTGGAGAGACCCCAAAAGTTCCTCACCAAAAGGATAAAGGGACTCCAAAATCTGTCATATGCTGCCAGATTGAAGAAACTCCAGCTCTATTCAGTTGCATACCGTCTGCTCAGAGGTGACATGTGCCTGACATACAAGGCCATGTCCAACCCGGAATTAATGGACATGCTCCACCTCAAAAAATCCAAATCCACCAAAACCACTAGAGCAAGCGACTTAAACCTTAGCAGGGATATAAATAGGACGTGCTGGAGGGATAGATTTATCACTCAGAGACTCCCTATGCTGTGGAATAAAATCCCGATCCATGTGAGGCAGAGCACCTCGCTGGCTCTGTTCAAGAGAAATCTTGACTTGTGGATGGGAGATCGCAGGTTTATCCTGGGAATCATCTCTGTGTCACTGCTGGACAGAGGCACAACAAACTAATGGGCACAGTATTTTTTCATATAAGGGGTGGCGTAAGCCACAAAAATTTGGGCTAGGCTTATAAATGCCTTAGGGCAGATAGCCTAGTATAAACCTATGGACAAAGATACAGAACAGACTTTTTAAGTGATTTTTACTGCTGCTTCTTTACAGAGATCTTAGTTTGCACTCTTTTGTCATGCCTTAGTCGTAGTTCTTTAGATCTCCCCTCCCCCTTCACACTTCCCCTCCCTATCTGTCAAAGTGCTAAAGGTAATTTGACCTGTTGTTGCTTTGATTGACACCTCACCACAGGAGACTTAACTCATCCATTGTTTCCTAGTTCTAGCCTTTTCTTTCTGACAGTGGGACACTTATTTATGCAGCACCATGGCCTCCTGTCATGAAACAAGGATGCATAGTTCATAGTATTTGGAAACGTAATGTTTTTGAAATAAAACTAGCTACTTTCTCTGGGCTATTGTGTTTGCCTCATATACTCGCATTTTCATAGTGCTTTAAACAGAATATTGTTAATGGACAAAAAATACTAATTTGACTTGCATTTTCAAAGTAGAATTGTAAGGTAGCGGTATCACATGCTTACTGAAATCACCTCTGCCTCACCATATGAAAGTCTTGTGATGCCCATGTACAAATTCTGATTACAGAACTAACCAGTATGCTAACAATTAGACATTTATATCTTTTATTATTTACATGATTCACATAACAGTAGTGCTGGCTGTAATTTCCCACAGACAGCTTGGTTTGCTGGGATGTATTTCCTGAGATTAGTGTACCTGAAAACTCTTACTGGCCCAGTGTGTGATCATTTCATGATGTAGACCCGTGCTGAAATGCACTCTATGCAAACAGTAATACATGTACTACGTCAAAGGTATGCTACATGCAGACTTCTGCAGGACAATATGCACTGTCTAATCTCATTTTAATTATTCTGTTCTCTACATGCTTACACACCCTTTGTGCTTTTCTCCTTATAAATATCTACCACATCGCTATTCATCACATATCTAACACTGATTTTTGTTTTTGCCTTTAACATAACATTCTTTTATATATGCACACAGTGGATATAAAAAGTGTACACACCCCTGTTAAAATGCCAGGTTTTTGTGATATAAAAAAATGAGACCACAATAAATCATTTCAAAACTTTTCCCACCTTTAATGTGACCTATAACCTGTATAATTCAACTGGAAAACAAATCTGTTATGGGGAAAATATAAAGAATAAAAAAAGTACAATAAGCTGGTTGCATAAGTGTGTACACCCTTAAAATAATAGTTTGTTGAAGCACCTTTTGCTTTAATTACAGAATTGAGTCTTCTTGGGTACACACCTGCCATCAATTAAAGAGACTATCTTTCTTCTTCTTTCGGCTTTTCCCAGTTAGGGGTCGCCACAGCAGATCACCTGTTGGCTCCTGATTGGCAGTGGAGTTTTACAGTGTCGAGTTGCCGGCCCGACACCCAACCTTCCCCTGAAGGAACGCACATGCACACATTCGTACCTAGGGCCAATTTAGAGTATCCAATCCACCTACATCATCTCTTTGGGATGTGGGAGGAAACCGGAGCACCCAGAGGAAACCCACGTGACCACAGGGAGGACATGCAGACTCCGCATAGAAGGCACCCCATCCGAGGATCAAAATGGAGAACCTCTTGCTGTGAGCCGGCAACACCAACTACTGCACCACCGTGGCTGCCCATCAATTAAAGAGACTATGATTAACCCCAAATAAGGTTCAGCTGTCCTAGCAGGATTTTACTGACATTTACTCAGTTGCCTGCTACAGCAAAACCCATGGTTCGCAGACAGCTTACAAAGCATCAAAGGGATCTCATTGTTGAAAGGTATGAGTCAGGAGAAGGGTACCAAAAAATTTCCACAGTGCTGGATATACATGGAACACAGTGAAGACGGTCATCAAAAGTGGAGAAAATATGAGACAACAATGACATTGAAATGAAATGGACGTCCCTCCAAAATTGATGAAAGGACAAGACGAAAACTGGTCAGTGAGGCTGCCAAGAGAGCTACAGTCACAGTGAAGGAACTGCAGGAATTTCTGGCAAGTACTGGTTATGTACTACATGTGACAGCAATCTCCAGTATTCTCTATATGTCTGGCCTATGGGGTAGGATTGAAAGACAGAAGCCTTTTCTTACACATAAAAACATCCAGGCCCAGCTAAAATTTGCAAAACAATATATCAAGTCTCCCAAAGCATGTGGGGAAACTGTATCTTGGTCTGATGAGACCAAGGTTGAACTTTTTGGCCACAATTCTAAAAGGTATGTTTGCGCACAAAAATACTTTGCATCACCAGAAGAACACCATCCCCACAGTGAAGCATGGTGGTGGCAGTATTCTGGTTTAGGGTTGCTTTTCTTCAGCTGGAACTGGGTCTTTAGTCAAGGTGGAAGGAATTATAAGCAGTTGCAAATACCAGTCACTTTTGTCCCAAAACCTTCATGCGTTTGCTAGAAAGCTGAAGATGAACAGAAATGTTTCACCTTTCAACACAATGACCCAACCATACAATGTTCCAAATTAACAAAAGAATGGCTTCACCAGACGAAAATTAAAATTTTGGAATGGCCCAGCCATAGCCCAGACCTAAATCCAATAGAAAATCTGTGGGGTGACCTGAAGAGGGTTGTATACAAGAGATGCCCTCACAATGTGACAAATTTGGAGCACTTCTGCAAGGAACAGTGGGCAAATACTGCCAAGTCAAGATGTGCCATGCTGATAGACTCCTACCCAAGAAGACAGAATGCTGTAATTAAATCAAAATGTGCTTCAAAGTATTAGTTTAAGGGTGTGCATACTTATGCAACCAGCTTATTGTACGTTTTTTTATTTTTTATATTTCTCCCCTAACAGATTTGTTTGTTTTTCAATTGAATTGTACAGGCAATAGGTCACATCAAAGGTAGGAAAAGTTTTGAAATGATTTATTGTGGTCTTATTTTTTTATATCACAAAAACCTGGCATTTTAACAGGGGTGTATATACTTTTTTTAGCCACTGTGCAGACATACATACACACACACACACACACGCACAATATATATATTATGTATAATATAAAAAACTATATCTACAATGAAGTCGCTGTGGGCAGTGGTGAATGCTTTGATGTCACCTAGTGCCACACAAAGCTGTGTATTACCAGTACACAGATGGCAGGTTTCCACAGACAGATACTATACAACACTGCCTGGAATGACTAAGGAAGTAAGTCATTAAAAATGCATTTCTGAATTCCTGTATTCAGTAGGATTTGTAGTCTAGCAGTGAAATATGGCCATATGAACCTTTTCAAAAATGACCACTATTACAACTTAAATTAGCAGTGTGTAACAGCCCTCAGATGCCCATAGACCTTTACCCAAACACATGCTTCTATTCCCTCACTCATTTTGCTTTTCAGAGGCATTCAAATGCCCATATATTACTTTTCTTCTATTGTACAACTAAATATATAAACCCTGCAATTCTCAGTACATCCCTCTATCAACAATCCATTATCTGATTTTTCACCACACAGTGGGTGAACTGCACAAAATGACACAGTCTTACTGGAGGCATTTCTGCTGACAACCATTAACTGCTTACACAATACCAGTTTGTTATGAATCAAACACTGGGGTCATGTCTGCTGCTGTGCCCTTAGTAATACTAATTTAGTGCACTAATCCTTACATATCACTTGCTTGCACCCCCCCCCCACATACACACACACCCCTTGCTTGCATCCCCCCCCACACACACACACCCTTGCTTGCACCCCCCCCCCCACACATACACACACACACTCTCACCCTCACCCGTTGCTTGCACCCCCCCCCCACACACACACACTCACCCCAATGTTTGATTCAAACATCTGAATTAAATCAGAGTGAAAAATCAAAAGACAAACTTATTTACAACATTTTAGCTAGTCGTGCTGGCATCTATATTCCAGGGTAATTTAGAATCATTCAGAAATATACTGTTAGCCAAACTTGCACAGAGAACACTCTGACATCCTCACACAACCACAGCTAAGCATAACTGTTCTGACATTGTAGCACCTTAGTTAAGTTATATTTCTGTAGAGGTGTGAGTGATATCTGCACGGCTTGAGAAAAACATTGTAATAAACTGTTCCTAAGAAAAAAACAAGTCTGTTATGTATAGTGCTCACACTCTGACTGATATGGAAATGTACAGAAGACAAATTCATCTCTAACTTAACCCCTTCCTCCCACCTCAACCTCCACTTGGGAAATACCATCACATATAACTCCCACTACTACCAGTAAGGAAAAGGTTCTTAATGTTCTCTCCAAGGCAGGGAACATTGAATCGATGGGCCCAGGCAATATCTCAGCATGCCTTCTAACTTTCAGGAAGCATGAGAAATCAGGCCGTCAGCAATCACTGTTTAACCTTACCCCCCAAGCAGGCCTCAAACCTAATGAATGCAGAAGAGCAACAGTTAACCATTTGCACAACAGAGGGCCATTAACAGACTGTGGCAACTGCAGACCCACAAGTCTCAGTAGTCTCGTATGCGAAGCCATGGTTAATATCCTGGAAATGTTCAATAATGACATAGGAAACCTCAAGACAAAGGACTCAACCCATTCTGGTTTTGCCAAGGGCAGGTAGTGCCTACTCTACCTGGTGGACTTCTTTGAGAAGGTAACCAAAGCCATGGATGAGGGCAAAATGGTCAACATTGCCAACCGTGACTTGGCCAAGGCATTTAACATAACCAGCTCATGGTTAAGTACAAACCCTTGCTTCATCTGGTTGACATTTAGATGGCTCACAGACAGGACTCAAAATGTTACAGTTGGGAAGTGCACCTCTACAAGGAGGCCAGTCACAAGAAGAGACCCACAGATCAGTCTTGGGACAGGTCTGGCTGACCAAATTTGCAGACAAATGCAAATTGGGAGCAATCATGGAATACCCCAAAGAAAGTAATGTTCTCCATGAAAGACTGAGATGGACAACTTGTTTCAAAGCTATGGACTAAAAGTAAATGCAAAGAATTGTATAATAGTTTCCTTTGGGTAATCATCTTCACCTGGTAACTATCATATTATCAACACACCCCTAAGAGTCAACCCAGGTAAGTGATCAGTGCAGTTTAACATTTTATAACAATAATTTGGTGTAGCTAAGGTCCTTTTAGACTCCAGTAAGGCAGTGTTAGCAAGAATGAACATAATGGAATGACTGCATTCCAGCTTTTGCAATGACAGCTGAAGTGCTTGGCATGGCCATGTCTGGGTATCAGGTTACTTTGAAAAATGTGATATAAAGGAACTTGAGCAAGAGGGAGTGTATAAATATATGGGAATTGATGAGGGATTGACAATAAAACATGAACAAATGTGAATGTAACTCAAAGGAATATTTTAGAAGACTAAAACTGATACTGAAAACATCCCCAACATCTAGAAACAAAGTCCAAGTTATAAACCAATTTGCTGTTAGGTTCAAGGGTGTTTACTAGGCTAACGAGCACCAATGCCTTTTTAAGCCTAGTCAGGCATCCAAAATCTCTGATAAGTGTAAGCGGGGGCTTGGTAGATGAACCATTTACAGGCTGCCTGTTCTGTTAGAGACATACATGCCAAACCAGGGATGAATCTCCTGTTCTCCATTCCTTTTCTAGCTTACAGTTATTGAGTAATTGACTGACCTCAAATGGTACTGGAACAGTTTGACAGGAAAACAAGAAAAATGCTTCTTGCCTATCAAATATGCAACAGTGTGTACCAAGATGACATATCCTTCGTTCTGAAGGAGGTATGGACGTCCTTAAAATGGACTACACGTAAAGATTTAAAATTGTAGGACTGCATACATATCTGCTGACTTCACAATATCCAAACATAGAGAACGTTTTAAAACATGAGGAGAACATGTCTAAGACTTCCCTGCTTAGTTTAGCAGAAGCACATCAATGTCAAGTGGGAAAGGAAATTAAAGAAGCAGACAAAAATTGGGCAACAACTGAAAGTGCCAAAAAACAAAAAGAAAGAATATATGGTGAAGGAACAGATGAGAAGGCAATAAATGTAGAAAAGGCATAAACATAGTTGCAAGTGCAGAAAACTCTTGGAACAACTTCAGGTCGATCAGGAATCTGACTCAGGTGAATTTAAACCAAAGAAAGAAATGTTAATATTGGCGACCCAGGAAAGTGGACTATGTACATTTTGATTTACAAAGTCTATTCAACATGTGGGAGAAACATACAAATGCAGCTTTTGTAGAACAGGATTCGAAACAGTTACACATCTTGCTGCTGGTTGCGATACACTAATGGCAGAAGAACTCTATACTGAAAGGCATAATAATGTGGCAAGACTGTTGCATTGGGGATTGTGCAAAAATTCTAATACTGAAGTAGCCGAAAAACACTGGAAATATGAGCCACGAAGCATTATAGAAAATGATGAAGTTTATATCATATGGGATCACCCACAACCAACAGTTCAGAAAACAGACATGCGAAAACCTAACATAGCAGTCTATGAAAAGAAGACAAAAGTAGCATTGATCATTGAAATTGCTACACACAGTGACTATGGTGTCTTACGTACAGATAGTCATAAAATACCAAGATTTGCAGGCAGAAATGAAAGCAATGGGGAAGAAGGATACCCACACAGTTCCAATAGTGGTAGAAGCAATGGGTCTCAGACAAAGAATTTACAATCTTGCTTAGATATGTTACCGATACATGTAACTCCGTATGAATTGCAGGAGGAGTCAGTATTGGGCACATTGCAGGGGCTGCGAAGAGCACTTCTGGCTGACATCAAAGATTGAAACTATACTAATTTCAAGAACTTAAATCATACTTTGACTTAGGAATGGGGTCCATTCCCATCATGGTATTAGAAAGCCGAAAGACTTGGAAAAATTAACAAAAGAGAAAAGAAAGCATCTCATAGCAGAGCCAAAGTACTACAAGAAGCATTCCAGGAGTTCATACTTTTGGGAAATTTGCCTTGGCAGTGAATTTTTTTTTGGTCTTTCTTAGAGCAGATGTGTAACTCTCCTTACACTCACCTATAACTGTGAATGGGTGTATGTATGCATGTATGCCTGTGTGTCTGTGAGGGCTTCTCTCTATATGCATCATTTATATATATATATATATATATATATATATATATATATATATATATATAGTCAAAAGCAAATAAATTCCAGCAATCACAATTTGTGGCATTTTCATGATATAAACAGGTATTAAAAAATACATGATGAGTGAAGCTCATATAATCCCAAATAATGTTTTTTGTTCAATAACTAACTCAGCAGGCTGTAACAAATGCTGCAGGCCTGATAGTCTGGTTGTAACAAACTCTGCAACTCAGCAGGGTGTGTGTGTGTGTGTGTGTGTGTGTGTGTGTGTGTGTGTGTGTGTGTGTGTGTGTGTGTGTGTGTGTGTATACACACACACACACACACATACGTGCACATATATACATACATATATGAGAGAGCTCTAAATGATGTGTATATGCATACACACACACTCGCATTCTGTGTGTGTGTACGTGCATTTGTGTGTGCATAGGCAGTTAACTAAGCTTTCAATCCAGGAAACTATTAATCAACCTAGCTCAAATTCCCAATTACCCAAAAGCGCCCTCTGATTAAGCAACTTGGTCAAGTCCAAACAGCAGACCAGTGAAGGCTGAGGGAATCAAACCATGTACTGCAGGCAGTATGTAATTAACCGCTCATAGCCACAATCCTCTATCACATAACTCTCAATCAGGGACAATCCAGGGCTATTAACTTGAGACAGAGAATAGGAATTAAAACATTTTCTGAAGTAAAAAATCTATACCTGTAATTCTTGTCATGTTATGAATAATTCACCATTTTATCTCCAAAAGTCAACACTTTTAGGAGGGATTAAGAGAGACGGAGCTAAAATCTGAGTCAAAATCAGGGCTGTCCCTAAAAATCAGAGACAATGTGAGAGGCATGCTCTACACCAATTGTTTAAGGAGACTATCGTACCTTTTGTCTGTTTCTGAGTTAATGTGAGACAGCTGCACATTATTTTCAGCTCATGTCACTTATAACCATAACGCAGTAGGAGCTTTTCTCCCCGGGCCTCCGCTAAAAATGGACCTACGTCCAGTCGGACACTCCCAGTCAACAAATTTAAATAAAATAAATAAATAACAGTATAATATATAGGTACGGTCATCTGACATTTGATTCTTACATTTTGCACAGATCTGGACTATGAGTGAGATTAGATGATTCTAAACATTTTAGACAATTTGAGCAATATAGCTGGAAAAAAATGCTGAGAAAGGAGCATTGCAAGTCCTCTGGATTTTTTTTTGGCCTATACTGAGGTTAACTTCCTTCTTGAATTGATGAGGAGTTGTGCGTATTTTGTTTGTTGCATGAAGAGTTATGCAATCTGATGGACTATTTGGTTAAGTTATAAAACTTAAGTGAAATTACATTAAGTGACTAAAGTAGGAAAAGTACACTGCCCCATCAGTCTGTCCATCTCCCCACTGTGTTCAGACTCAGAGAGGCTTCCCAGTGGGAGTACATGTGCATCAGGGCTCAGTTGTGAGCCTACCTCTGTTCATATTGGTGATGAACTACATTAGTAAAGAGGTTACATGGGGCAGATCTACAAAGCTGCTGTATGTGGACAACATAACATAAGTAGATTCTGAGCAAGAACTTCAGAAAATGATAGGTCAGTGGCATTCAAAACTGGAGGCACGTGGAATGAAACTGAGTACAGATAAGACTGTTGCCATGGCAGTAAATGGGGGAAAGCAGAATAAGCTGAAAGTGGAGAGCTACAAGGGAAAATAAAATAATGTGTTAAGAACTTTAAGAGATTGGGAGAGGTGGTTGAAGAGAAGAGAAGTCTTAATGAGAAGGTCAAAGCTAGAAGCAGAAGATACGTTGCCAACTGGCACAGGGGGTTGTGTGACACAAGAATGTCAAAGACACTGAAAGGAAAGTGTACCAAACAGAAATGCAATCACTACATCTCTACAGTAGAGAAACCTTGGCAGTGAAGGCAGAGCAGTGAGGTAAATTAGAGGCAATGGAGATAAAGTGCTTGAGATGGGTGGTAGAATTCACACTGTGAGAGAGAAGAGGAGAAAACGACATCAGTGCAGAAACCAAAGTAGTTTAATTTGCAGAGGGGGTCAAAGAGAACAGGTTATGGTGGTTTATGTGCAGGAAAGAAGAAATTTGATTATGTGAATAACATTTGGGAGAGACCAAAAGAGTGCGAAAGGATGCAAGGATGTCCAGCAAAGATATGAATGGACTGTATGAGGAAACACCTGTGACAATCAGGTAAAGGTGGAATGGAGTGTTGTAGCGTTTTATCTATGTACATAAGTAACTAAAAAAACATACCTAAAGCCCAGAGGTTGCTGCTGATCTGCTTTCCTTCAAGGCTGTATGGTTAAAAGAATGTAGTAATGTGTACTGGCTAGGTACAGCTCACTAAAGGTAAAACTATATGTTTGCCTTTGTAAAACCTGTGTGCTTGTACACTTAATAGTCAAAACAGTCATATACTGTCTCTGCAGCCATTAATGATGTTTATTTGTGGTGACCATATGATGATAGACCAGTCAGCTTTCCTTTTATAACTTATGTAAGTGGTTAGCCACACAGACTCTACCTGTCCTGCTCATACAAATTCTACTTGAACTGGAATGGGAAGCAGATGAATAACTTGTAGAAGGAAAATTTTGACACAGGCTATTATAACAAGTATTAAACATTCACATGCCCTAGACAAAACACTGTCAACATGATTAAGAGCAGGAACATTCACACAATACACCCTTATCTTGAATGTTCACTTAAGATCTTTCATCGGTACACAAGTTACATACACAGATATTCATACTTTCATACACACACATACTCTCGGATACAAAAACATCTATTTTTAAATCTCTGACATACACACACACACACACACACACACACACACACACACACCTACCTTTTAGTTCATTTAATTATTTACTTTTTAGACATATTTAACTAATAGTTTAAGCCTCCTGGCCAGAGTGGAACCCTTCCCCCTAGGAGACTATTTGTGTCATACTGCTCTGGGAGCGAGTTGACAGGCATCTGGGGAGTTGCACTTTGCAAAAAAAAAGAAGAAAAAAATGTGTGCGTAAAAGTGTGTGTGTGTGTGTGTGTGTGTGTATATATATATTTATATTTATATATATATATATATATATATATATATATATATAGAGCACACACAAAAATATAAAACATCTAAACCGCTTGAGAATCTACAGAACAGCAGGAAATAACAGGGGCACCAAACAACCCTCAGTAATGCCAGTTTTTATATATTACTCATACTATTATGGTATACAGAATACATTTTACATCGCCATTCAGTTAGCAACGGCCATCCAGACTGAAACTAAACTGTTCCTCTTGCTTACTTCAGTCATCAACAATTGCCTTATAAAATGCACGTAATCGGACAAAAAAACAGAATCGGAAAATAAAAAAAATCTGCCCGAATCAGTACAGTTTAGAGGTATGAGCAGGTAACAGCTGGCCAAAAACATGATTGCCATTGTGAAGACAGTAAGCAATGAATTCAAAAACAGAATGCACTGTCAAAGTACATTGCTTTTCCAGACAAAGTAAGATGTTCTTCATCTCACATTGCTGCAGTCCTAACACTTGGGTAGTCCGCTGTCCCTCGGTCGGCCCGAATATCAGAGTATAAGGCTGACGTCGGTCAAGGCGCATTTGACTGACATCAGAACGTCAAGGTACAAATGCGCATGACCGACATCATATCCTCAGTCTTTTTTGCCGCATGGTCCGATGCAGAAGCAGTGTTGCAAGTGCCGTTCGGCGTTCTGAAATTTTTCGAATTCGGAGTTTCAGACCGAAGTCAGAGTTGGTTAAGTACCCCGTTGGGGAATATTTTGTTTTTTTCTTGCCTCAGTGGTTTACCGGATGTCAGAAAAAGTGAATAACTGTATTTCTTGTGGGAAACAGATACCGCATAGGGATTACCATAATTTGTGTATACCTTGTTTGGGACCTGAGCACGACGTTGTTGGGTGTCGCTTTTGTGCTAGGTTCAATAAACGCACTATAAAGCGTAGGTTGGATTGTGCCAGGTTGGTCTTTGGGAAGCGGTGCAATTACAACATGCCGTTGGATGCTCCGACGCCGGCTTCCTCAAAGAAGCGCAAGGACAAGGCAGTTAAACCTAGGTTAGAGGAGTCGTCCGAACCGGACGCCGGTTCTTTAGAGGCGTCAGTGGAACCGGTGGTTCCGACGGAGGCCTCTCTGGAGTCCCAGGGAGAAACTGTGTTTTTACAGGATGTGGCCTCCCAGGAGGCAGGTCAGGCTGTAGGGGCTTCTCAGGTAACTGTACTCCCCTCCCTTCCTAAGGTGTCTAGGCCCTCTCTTTCTGCTGCCAAGGCTTCTCCTAGAGGCAGGTCTAGTTTTGCTTCTGTAGGTGTCACTCCTAGTTCTTCAGGTTCAGTGCCCAAGAAGCACATGCTTAAAATGGCAGAAGATTTAATTACTTTGATTAGAGGCTCTATGCCCCCTCCTGATAAGAGGCCTAGGATGGAACCTGTGTTGGGGGATTATGAGCAGGCTTCGGATGTGTCTGAGTCTTCGGCTGAAGACTTGCAGGAGTATTCTCATTATTCTGATTCTGATGTGGATGATTCTACTACTCCTGCTTCTCCTCCTGAGGATTTTTCTTTTTCAGAGACCCTTCACTCCATGAGAGAGCATTTTAAATGGGAAGGTCAGGATTTCTCTGATTCCAGGAAAAGGCTTAGGGAATTTTTTTTTACCCCAGCATAGGCCTTTAGCTATACCTCCTGTTCTGAATGTGGTGGAAGATGTGTTTGCAGAGGCTTCTCTTAATCCTGATTCTTTGCCTCCTGCTCCTGTTAAACCAGATAGGTATTACAGGGTGCCTGAAGCTCATAAGTATCTTTTTAAGAGTCCTAGGGCAGACCCAGAAACTGTTAGCCAGGGGCCTAAGGGTGTTAAGGCTTCTGTTGTCAAGAATCCAGTTCCCGCAGATAAAGAGGCCAGGGCCTTGGATAGGTGGGGAAAGAAAGTTTATACTTCTTCCACTCTAGCCATGAGAGCTTTGAATTGCCAATTTCACATGTTGAAATATCAAAATTATCTCCTTTCACAGTTGAAATCTAAGGTTGATGCTCTGGCGGAAGGTATTGATTGTAAAGAGTTACAAGATTTAGTGCATGTTTCTGAACAGGTGGGTAAGCATTCTTTGCAATGTGGTTTTGATGCTGTTCAGGCCTCGTCTAGGGTGGCTGCCACTGGGTCAGTTCTTCGCAGGCATGCCTGGCTGAGGGATCAAAATTTATCTGACCATGTTAAAACTAGGATTTTGGATGCCCCTTTGCAATCTGATGTCTTGTTTGGTTCTCCTGTTGAGGCAGTTTTAAAGAAAATGGAAGACAAGGCTAAGTCTATGCAGACTGTTAAAGATTTTTTGCAGGTCCAGCCTCCAAAGTTTAGTAGAAATTGGCCTACTAAAGGGTGGACGTATCCTTCTTATGATTCCCAGTCTAGGGGTAGATCTAGACGTGGCAGGGGCAGAGGTCAGGGCTCTTTCAGGCCTAGAACAGGAGTTCTCCTGCACAGTCTTGGTGAGGGCAGGGGTCAGTCCTTTCGTAAACAGACCCAATGACCTACCTTTTCAGCTGCCAGAACCTTCTCGCCTGGCAGCACCTTTGGGAGGAAGGTTGGCACTTTTCAAAGAAAATTGGAGTTTGATTACCCAAGACAGATGGGTACTGGATATCATACATCACGGTTACAGGTTTTATTTCCATACCTTGCCTCCTTTCAAAGGCATGCCAGACATTCCTCCTCAACAAAGAATAGAGGCTCACAAGCAAATTTCTCTGTTACTCCAAATAGGGGCCATACAGCCGGTTCCTGTGCCAGAAAGGGGCCTAGGATTTTATTCTCGCCTGTTCCTTGTGCCAAAAAAGGGTAACACGTGGAGACCAGTTTTGGATTTATCTATCCTCAACACTTATCTGGACATTCCCAAGTTCAAAATGTTGACGTTACAACAGCTTTTACCTCTACTGGGCAAGGATCACTGGATGGTAACTTTGGATCTCAAGGAGGCTTACCTTCATGTTCCTATCAGGCTAAGTTGCAGGAAATATCTGTGTTTTCGGACTGGGACTTCTCACTATCAGTTCTCTGCATTGCCCTTTGGCTTATCTACTGCGCCCAGAGTATTTATGAAAGTTCTGGCTCCAGTGATAGCTTTCTTCAGGCTAAAAGGAATACAAATCTATCCTTATTTGGACGATTGCCTGATTCTGGCTCAAGGAAGGGACGAGCTTCTTCGTCATTTGGAATATGTGATAGCAGTGCTAAGATGCCTGGGGTATTCTGTGAATGAAATAAAGTCCAGTCTAGTACCCTCTCAAGACATGTGCTTTCTGGGTGTAAGACTGAATACAGCATCCCAGATGGCCTTTCTAACCCCGGACAAACAAAAGAATCTTTCCCTTTACTTCCATCATCTATCTCTTCAGTCCGGGCTGACTGCAAGGACAGTCCTTCAAGCCTTAGGGTTCATGGCATCTTGTATTCTGGTGCTTCCCAATGCCAAACTGCATATGAGGAAGTTGCAATGGTATCTCAAAATGTATGGACACAGCACTGCCAGCATCTGGACACTGTCATTCAAATAATACCTTGCATTCAAAAGGAATTTTTGTGGTGGGCTCAGGAATGTCACCTAAACAAGGGACTCTCTGTGACCCGGCCAGAGGCGAGTCAAATTTTAACGACAGATGCCTCAGACAAAGCTTGGGGAGCTCATCTAAACGGAAAGTGGATACAAGACAAGTGGCCTGTCAGACTACAGCATCTACATATCAACTTGAAGGAGATGTTAGCAGTCCAGTTTGCATTAATAGCTTTCAAGGATTTACTTCTTCCAGGGCAGGTGTTGATTCTAACAGACAACACAACTGTCATGTGGTACATCAACAAGCAAAGGGGAACACATTCTTATCCTCTATGCAGGCAAGCAATGATTTTGTGGGAGACTGCTCTCAGTTTACAACTAAGTCTTCAGGCAAGGTTTCTGCCGGGGGCACAGAACTCCTTAGCAGATGTGTTAAGCAGACAAATCATGGATCCCCACGAGTGGAAACTGGATCTTCATGTATTTCAGAAATTGACAGTGTCCTGGGAACTCCAGACATAGATCTGTTCGCTTCTCCACTAAACCACCAGCTGCCAAAGTTTTGCACAAAGCGGTTTCATCCCACAGCTTGGAAAGTGGATGCTCTTTCTTTCAGTTGGAAAAATCTTCATGTGTATGCCTTTCCACCTCTGCCTCTCCTCCCAAAGGTACTTCTAAAGGCCAGACAGGACAAGCCAAGGATGATTTTGATAGCTCCAGATTGGCCTCGACAGCACTGGTACCCATTACTGAGAAGTCTGGTACAGAAGCCTCCATGGCCTTTGCCTTTGATTCCACATCTGTTGTCCCAGGAGGACAGTCATTTGCTCAATGTCAAACTTCACTCTCTTCACCTAACAGCATGGCATATTCTGTTTTAAACCATAGAGGGTCTCAACTTCCACAACAAGTTTTGAATGTGATTTTGGAAGCTAGAAGGCCTAGTACAAGGAAAGTGTACACAGATAAATGGAAGAGATTTTTATTTTGGAGTGCAGCTAAGGATTTGGATGTTTCTGAGCCTGATTTAAGTGTGGCTCTTCAATATCTTACTGAGTTATTGGACAAAGGTTTGTCCTTCTCTTCTATTAAGATTCATGCTGCAGCAATTTCAGCTCACTACGACTGTGACCCACCATTGTTTTCTCATCCTTTGTTCAAGCAATTTCTTAGAGGGGCAAAGAATATAAGACCCCACGAAGGGCTCCTACTCCTGCTTGGGATCTCAATTTTGTGTTGGAGAAACTCACTCTACAACCTTTTGAGCCTGCAGCTACTGCTGAGTTGAAATATTTGTCATGGAAGACTGCTTTTTGTTGGCCTTTACCTCTGCAAGAAGGGTTTCTGAATTGCAGGCCCTTATGGCAGTTGAGCCTTTCTTAATTTTCCATAAGGATAGGGTATCTTCACGTACTAATCCTTCCTTTATGCCTAAAGTGGTTTCTAGTGTGGCTTTAAACCAAACTATTCATTTGCCTACTTTTTATGCAAATCCCCAAACTAAAGGGGAAAAGATTTTGCACACTTTAGATGTACACAGGCAGTTGCGATATTATTTGGACAGAACTAAAGGGTTCAGACAATCTCAGCAGTTATTAGTTTCTTTTGCTTTGTGCTCTCAGGGCAAGCCCGTGTCAAAACAAACTATTTCTAAGTGGATTGGATTTTGCATTGCTTTCTGTTATTCCCATCATGGCAAAGAGATTCCAGCTGGGATTAGGCCTCATTCCACTAGGGCTACTGCCACTTCAACAGCTTTTTTGAGAGGGGTGGCTACTAAGGATATTTTGGAGGCAGCCACTTGGAGTTCAGTGCATACCTTCTCTAGGCATTACCACCTTCCACTGTACTCTAAATCCAGGGCTGGTTTTGCCACTGCTGTGTTGCAGGGCATTTTGGCAGCTCCTGCTTCATTATAGTTTAGCCATCCTCCCTTACCTCTGCTTTGGGATTCTACCCAAGTGTTAGGACTGCAGCAATGTGAGATGAAGAACATAGTACAGTTTTGTACCTACCATAAATGTAGATGTTCGAAGATCCACATTGCTGCAGTCCAATTTACCCTCCCTCCTTCCCCTCTGTAGTTTGAGGTGGTTGTGTGGGTTGGGTTATCCATCTGATGTATAATTGTATATATTGTATATATTGTACATATTTTTGGTGTTAGGCTGGTTGGTTGTTTAGTTGTTGTCTATGGGTTTTGACCTTTCTTTTTAGGGTCTTCTGACATCTGGGGCAAGAAAAGACTGAGGATATGACGTCGGTCATGCGCATTTGTACCCTGACGTTCTGATGTCAGTCAAATGCGCCTTGACCGACGTCAGCCTTATACTCTGATATTCGGGCCGACCGAGGGACAGCGGACTACCCAAGTGTTAGGACTGCAGCAATGTGGATCTTCGAACATCTACATTTATGGTAGGTACAAAACTGTACTTTTTCTGTTACATGGTGAACTCGCACCATGTGCTTTTCCACGTTTCTGCATTTCTGTTTTCAAAAAAAAAAAAAACTGAAATGGAACTGAGAAACGTGTGTATTACAGCACATGGTGCGAGTAGACCAGCAGCATGCAAGGGGCACACAGTAAAAAAACTATATACATCAACAAAGCAGACAAATGACCACGTAAAACTCCTAGAGCAACAGGTCTGAATAAAAACACCTAACAGTATGGACAGTGAATATATTTCCCTAGCTAACTTACAAATTTGCTGCATTAGCCTGCAGTTACCGAATGCAATACAGTGTGAATATAACCACATCCTCAGCAGTTTCTAACTACAGGCGTATTTGCCACTGATTTGCTAGAAAGTGTAGTTAATGGAAAACAGTCTAAATATATGACTAAAGACTCTAGTCATTCTGCAAAATCAGTACAATTTAGAGCCAGTGGAGTGCGCATTTAACTCAAATAAAGCTAGGACAAATACTTTTTAAAACGCACCTTCTCAAAACAAGGGAATGCAGAAGAAGAAACTAGGATTGCAAGTAGTTGGTCGATACAAAGTAACTCACGGGATACAGTAGCAACAAAATGGAGGTTCTACAGAAAGCTTTACAGACTGGTAGGGATGGACAGCTGAGCTCTGACATCACAATAGGGGTGAGTCATTGCTTATTTTTAATTGCATGCAAAATGGTAGTGCTGATGTCAGTTTGGGGGCAGGATCTTACAGACAACTACTGCTGGTTTGTAGCAGTCTTGACGTCAGGATTTAAGAGACTGCCACAAGCTTTTCTACATCGTGATAACTTGTTTCTAAAAGTGTTAGCAAAATAGCACGAAACAGAATTGTGGTTTAGGAGAAAAGCCGTTAAAATCATAATTTCTTTTAGCTGCATTGCACATTTCCTAAATCACGATCAGGTTGTCGGGGGGAAAGGTGCTGGAATGTTGAGCAGGAACAAATAAAATCCCATTATTGTCCTTTAACAAATTATTAATGTGACTCTGAATTTGTCTTGCAATCATTTAACTCAGTGTATTTTTTCCTCGTGAAATTGCAACTGCAAGTGAACTTCAGCTGTGCACGTTCTTTAGGTAGTAGGTTGTTTCAATTTAGCTCAGTGTATTTTTTCCTTGTGAAATTCTGCAACTGCAAGTGATCTTCAGCTGTGCAAGTTCTTTAAGTAGTGAGTTGTTTCAATTTAACTCATGTATTTTTTTCCTTGTGAAATTGTGCAACTGCAAGTGAACTTCAGATGCGCAAGTTGTTTAGGTTGTGGGTTGTTTCAATTTAACTCTGTGTGTTTTTTTCCTTGTGAAATTTTTCAACTGCAAGTGAACTTCAGCTGTGCAGGTTCTTTAGGTAGTGGGTTGTTTCACTTCTTGTAGAGTGAAGCAGCTGGATGTGTGTGTGTGTGTATATATATATATATATATTTTTTTTGTGTGTGTATGTGTGTGTATGTATATATGTATATATATATATATATATATATATATATATATATATATAGGTTAATAGGTGTGTACTAGTCAAATGGCCCTGGGGCCTTTACAAGCCTAGCCATAGGATTACCCTGGCATAGTGCCACCCAACTATAGTTCCCAGTGCTTCTGTTGAGTAGAGCCACTGGAGTTATCCCTTGGGTGAATTTTCTGTTTCCCATCCACTCATCAAGATTTCTCTAGAAGAGGGTCAGTGAGGTGCTCTGCTTGTCATGTATGGGAAGTCTATTCCATAGCATGGGCAGTCTGTGTGTTACGAACCTGCCCCTCCAGCATGTTCTGTTAATTGTGGTAATGAGATTGAGGTCTCTGGAGCATGTGGTGCAGATGGATTGGGATTTCTTTAGATGTAGCATTTCTAACAGAGCTGGGTCAGACATGGCTCTGTAAGTCAAGCAGAGATCGCCTCTAAGTAGGCGATATGAGACTGAGAATAGTTGGAGTTTTTTGAGTCTGTCCATATAGGACAAGTGTTTAAGTCCTAGGATCCTCTTTTTAGGGGTACTTTTGTAGTAGTTGTAGGTGTCTAGTGAGGAACATGCCAAATGGGGCAATGTACTCAATGATTGGCCTAATGAGGGAAGAGTAGAGGGAGACAATGACCTCCTCCTTCCTGGATGCAAAACCCTTAGTAATGAGATGTGCCACATAGAAGGACTTTCTGACCACAGTGGTAATGTGGTGATCAAAAGAGATGTTGCTGTCAACCTGTGTTCCCAGATCTCTTATAATGCTTTCTATTTCAGTGGACTACCATCAATGTTGTAATTCATTGGAACCAGGTTTTTCCCATAGGGGATGACAACACATTTTTGGCATTGAGCTTAAGGCCATGGTTCTGACACCAGTTGTTGGTCTCAGTGAGGCCATTCTGTAGGATGTCAACATCACTTGGGGAGTTAATAATATCTTGCAGCTTGCAATTGTCTGCTAACTTTGTCAGCCACAGTCCCTTCATGTTGGCCTGCACTTCAGAGAAGTAGATACCAAACAGGAGAGGACTCGGGACCGAACCCTGTGGGACTCCACTTATGACTAGTCAGCAGTCTGACTTGGAGTCAGCTACTTTCACACTGTGGGTTCTATCTGTGAGCCAGTTTGTAACCCACCTAGTGATATAGGAGGTTGATGCTTAGCTTAGTGAGTTTTTCTATGATTCCTGAGTGGGAAATTGTATCAAAAGCCTTGGCTAGGTCAAGGAAGGCTGTATGAACCACCTTGTCTTCATCCACAGCTCTGGTGAATGACTTAATCAACCAAGTTGAGCAGTCATGGTCTACACTTTACAAAACCAAACTGTGTGGGATCCAGAGTTTGGAGATTCCCTATATCCTTGTTTATTAGGTCCACGATGTTGCCCTCCATAGCTTTGCATGTCAGGCTAATGGGGTGATAGTTCCCGGAGTCTGTAGTCACTGCTCCTCTGTGGAGAGGGTTCACTGTAGCAGTGCGCAGTTCAGTAGGGACAAAGCCTGAGGTGAGGCTGTGATTGAGCAGGACACACAGGTGAGGTGCCAGTTCACTCTGTAGTTCATGTAGAGCACAGCCAGGAATATTGTCAAGTCCCAAAAAAGCTGTATTCCTGGCCTTGGACAGTGCTGTTTTAACCTGTGCAGCAATAATACTGGGTGGCTGGCAATCTACTGGTATTGTGATTGGTCCTTTGGGAGGGAGAGAGGGGTAAAGTTGGCACTGAATCTGTCGGCCAGTATACTTGCTGTATCTGTTGGCTCAGTATAGGCAGTACCATTGTGCAGTAGCTCAGAGCAAATCTGGGTATTGCCGTGGAGATCCTTTACATAACTATAGAAGGCCCCTGTGGTTGTCTTTATTATCTACTGTAATTCTGTTTTAATAGCTAGCGTTAGAGGATTTGATGAGGGAGCTCAACTTTTTGTTGAGGCTGATAAGGGAGTTTTTCCAGTCTTGGGGCTTCACCTTATTCTGCATCACTTTCTTCCTTCTGTTGTAGAGATTGTTTATGGCAGGGGACTACCAGATTGGCTTCCTTTTTCTGGAGGAGAGCGTCTTGGTTCTGTTGGGTATGGCGAGATCCATGCATTTGTGTACGTGCTCGTACAGTGTATTGGTGTATGATTCAGCGGTCATACAACTATTCTACATTTTCATGGGTGCCATGAAGTTAGCCACCTCTGTTTTTAGGAGCCCATAGTGAGCTTTGGATAAGTTTTTCTTGGTGATTACCTTTGTGGCAGGGGCTGTGTGGATGGGAGAGAAGTGGATTTCCAAGGTGATTAGTTTGTGGTCGGATCTAACCAGGGAGGAGCTGACTACTGGTGTAGAGCAATGGTCACCCATGTTAGTAATGGCCAGGTCAAGGATGTTGCTACCTCTAGTGTGGGTAAGAACGAGCTGATCCAGGGCATTGAAATTAATGAACTCCAGGGAATGTTGGGCAAGTGTATTAGTACACGAGAAGTTTTCACAGTTAATGGAGGGGTAGTTGAAGTTGCCTAGTAAGAGTGTGTTAGGTTGGACCCTAATATTCTCCAGGGTGCTTAGGAATGTGGAGTGCGAGTCTTGGGACATGGTTGGGGACCTATAGTAGGCTACAACCTGAATCGTTGTCTTACCCAATGTTAGCCGCAACTGAATTATCTCTGATGGGTTATGTTGGGCTACCAGTCTGGAGGTGTGTGCATCCTTTATGAATAATGAAACACCACTGCCAT